>NC_056744.1:636296361-636351361 GCF_019279795.1 Protopterus annectens | reverse complement strand
CCCAGTATGAGATTGTTAGGTTGGACCATAATATTCTCCAGGGTGCTTAGGAATGTGGAGTGTGAATCTTGGGACGTGGTTTGGGACCTGTAGCAGGCTAAGACCTGAATCACTGTCTTACCCAATGATAGCTGCACCTGAAGTATCTCAGATGCATTATGTTGGTCTACTAGTCTGAAGGTGTGCACATCCTTTATGAATATTGAAACACCACTGCCTTTGCAGCTTCAGTCCAAGTTCTGAGACTGAAAGGTGTGGAATGTGTTGTAGCCTGGTAGTGCAGGGGTGCTTTCTGCTGCTTTGAACCAGATCTCTGTTAAAGCACAAATGTTGATGTTCTCCATTTTAAGGAGTACTTTGAGCGAGTGCATTTTGAGATTTAGACTTCTAGCGTTGAGCAGCATGACCCTCAAGCTGCATTTGTTTGTAGTTGTTACAGTAGTAATTTGGTCTTTGGATCACTGCCTAAAAAAGGCACTATAGGGGTGGCAAGAGCCTTGGCCAGTATCTGGAAGCCCAGGGGTGACAGATGCAGGCCATCTCTGTCAAAGCATCAAGGCCTGTAAATCATGTCATCCCAGGCAGACAGATAATGGACCCCCTTAGAATGACACCAGAAACTTAGCCAGTTGTTGAAATCAATCATTTTCTGCTTGTACTGTGGTATCATTCTGGGTGATGGTAGGAACTGCTCAGGGCTAGGGTCCTACCCACCTGGGCTACATAATCTGAGAGCTCCTCCATGTCTCTTTTCATGTAGTCCAGGGAGGTACATCTCAGGTCATTCACACTCACAAACAGCAAACATGCATTTAAGTGACATGTTTAGAATGTGTCAGTTTGTGCCAATGCACAATATTCCAACAACACAAATGGTGAACTCATTGCTGTGAGCGAAATATTTTGCAGACTATGTTGAAGTGGTAGGGTACATGTATACACAGGTGTGTTCTGTTATTGGTTATACTGAGTTATTGGAGGAAATCACTGCCAGTGAGGTTTCTCAGTGTGCTTTGGCGCTAATTCCTTTTTGAAGGGAGATCTCTCCATCCCTTGAGGCTGTGTGAGACCATGCAATTGGTATAGATTTAAGTTTAGTGGGGGGAAGGGGGGACTTCTGCAAAAAAAAAAAAATGTGTTTTGTTTTGATAGGTGGGGTTTTTGGTAGGATTTAGTGTTTCATGTAACAGTGTATTCTGTGCATTTGAGATTTTGGGTTCAGGATTTTATATTATAGGTTCATAGGTTCATAGGTTGGTACTGGGCTATCTGCCCGAAGGCATATATTAGCCCAGCCACGTTGTGTGGTATTCACCACCCCTTTAGTATTTCCCTAGACCCTTGTACTAGCAGCTAGTACCCTTGGCCCCTATCTAGTAGTGCTGTTGGTGTGATCCCCGGTGTGAACTTTCTGTTACCCATCCACTCATCAAGGTTCCTCTTGAAGAGTGATAGTGAGGGGCTCTGTCTTATGTAGATCGGGACCCTGTTCCATAGTAAGGGAAGTCTCTGCGAAGGGAATCTATCCCTCCAGCATGTTCTATTCATTGTTGTGTTGAGGTTTATATCCCTAGAGCGTGTAGCTCAAGTAGATTTGATATTGACAACCTTTTCTTAGATAATCCTATTATATATACATATATAAATATATATATGTATATATGTGTGTGTGTGTGTGTGTACATATAACCATATACATTTATATATAAATATGTCTGTTTGTGTATGTGTCAGTGTAATTGTATGCACATGTGTCTATGTGTATGTGTGCCAATGTTTGTTGTGTTTTTTGGGTTATAGATGACTATCCCGGTCAACAAATGTAAAATAAAATAAAATAATAAATAAATAAATAAATAAATAAATAAGAAACATGCTCTCTGGCTTTTCAAGGAATTTTGAATAACACATGGATATAACAGTAGAAATTACTTCTTTTTTTTCTTTCTTTCATTTTGTTGTCTGGGTCCAGGAGCTGGCCATTTGACTTTTCTAGCCATGACCTGGAATCTTTCGTAGAGCAAAAATGGTTCTCATTATATATGTAATCCTTTCTTTTGGAAGAAGGTAAGTGCTATTACAGGAAAATATATGGCAAATTCATAATTTTGATTCTTTCTTCTCCAAGGTGTAGCAATCTCTTACTAGTGTATATGTGTGTGTGTGTGTGTGTGTGTGTGTGTGTGTGTGTGTGTGTGTGTGTGTGTATGGGATCCGGACACATGCTCGTCTAGCAAACATCGAACACACATACACGGCAAGTGCTTCCGTGTATGTGTGCCTGTTTTGTAGATTGGACTACAGTGCGGGTAAGGGAAAATTTCCTTTTCCCCACTGTAGTGCGATCTCGGAATGAGAATAATAAAGTAGGGGGAACTACACATACATGGAAGCACTTTTTGATGTTAAGCGCTTTCGTGTATGTGTGTTCGATGTTTTGTGATTCGGACATATGCTAGTCGAGCATGTGTCCTAGACCTATATATATATATATATATATATATGTATAGAGAGTGAGAGAGTGGCAGTAGCAGAAATGCAACTCCACACCATGGTGTGCAGAAAGTTTGCCTCCTGGCAAATACACTTTTTAGTTGTGCAGCATATTTTTTTAGGTGCAGGTCTCTTGATGTGTAGTCTCAAGCCCCTGATAGGGTGCCAGCAAAAGCAAGTACAAAGAGAATGAACACTATCAAACAGTATATAGCACATCAAAATGCAGCACATTGTATGTACAAATGCCAGTGATATCATATCGTATTTGTAAAGTACAGTCTTGAACAGCTGATATAGACACGTGGTAACAGTCATAAGCATGAGAATTATATACCTGATACAATATAAATCTAACATTTTGTCACTACATCCCATGTGCCCACACAGATGTGTGCATATACAGAGTTTTTTTAACCAAGTAATGGATTTGTTTGTCTGAAACCAGCTGAGATCAAGATGTTCACCAATTTCAGCCTCCATCTTGGACATTTTTTAAATAAAAGCCAAACTGTAGCATATTTTGTTTTTTGTTTTGAGAAAAATGACAATGCAGTGTTTTTCAGGGGTTCCTACTGGAACATTGAAAATGCAGTTGTTTGAGGTTGACCTTTAATGATCGAACAATTACAATTTTGAATGCTCCAAAAAATTTATTAAAAAAAAAAAAAAAAAAGTTAAAGTAAAGGGTGTAGGCAGGGGGGGCAAGGCCACTGCACCCCCCCACTACTTAAATGTACCAACTCCGAGATTGTGCTTCAGCGTAGGAAAGGGAAACCTTCCCTTTCCTGCACTTAACTCCGTTAAAGTGTGATCTTGGAGTTGTTATATTTAAGTAGGGGGGTGGGGGGGGCGCAGGGGGGCTTGACCCCCTGCTCACAGCAGTTACTTTTGTTTGTTTTTTTTTTATTACATTTTCGAAGTTTTAGTACTTCGATCATATGATGTCGACCATATGGTATTCGAAGTACTGAAACTTCGATAATGTAATATGTAACCGTTTTTCAGTTATAGTTACTAATGTCTTAGAGTATACCCATTTTCTGATGTTTCAGCTCTGACAAATCTTTAATAGTACCTTTGGCTCTGTGTGGTTTGTTCATGGTGCGCTTATGTATTGTGTAGTCATAGATGTTAACAATATTCTACTGTTTCTCTGCCTTAATGGAATCCAATGAATTTGAATGCAATTATTTCACTGCAATCAGAAACAAATACAATCATCTTCTAACATACGTTTCTGCATTTTCTATAAAAGAAATCCTACATTTGAACATTTTGACTCAGTGATTAAGATATCTGCATCACATGTCCACTCTAGTGGCACAGAGTGATAAAGCCCTGACTATAGCCCAGGTGACCTGAGTTCGATTAACATCTTGGGTGATTGACAGACTGACAGGAAAAGATGTGTGTGCCCATTCTGGGTGTGGGACCTGATTGATGATGCTTCCTGTGAAGGCTGCCAGCCAAGCCAGATAGAATTGTGCAGATAAATTCTATCATTTGTAAATATGAATGTTGAACTTCAAGCTTGTTTTCTTAAATTAAAGAATATGCTGTGAAATGTTGAACTTAAAACAATGTAGCAACATTGCCCTCTGCTGTAAAGAAAGCTAAGTCAAGCATTTCTTGTCTGTCCTTTGAAATTATAATTATTTCATGTCTGTCCCTTTGAAGTTAGAATTTGGAGTCGATGAGTCTGGAGTGAAGCATCCTGCCTATTGTTTTAACTTAAGGAATAATTACTAGAGTTTACATGTGGAATGTCTTTTATGGCTGTAGTTTCCTGCAGGTGCAAAATAACAAGAATGTAGTATATGTTAGCCTGGGAACACCAGGAAAGTGTAAAAAAATAATGTAATGGGAATCAGGACTGCAATAGCAATTTAAACAGAGAGAATCAGAAGGCATTAAGCATTTTTTGTCTTGACCATCCAACTCACAGCACTGTCTTGCTCATATGTAAGTTATCTTAGACTTGTGTTTTCTTTTAGAAATAGCTAAAACTAGAAAGATTAGACTAAGTGTTTTTCTGTGATGTCAGAACTGTACTACTGAATTATTTTAAGTATTTCTGTGTCATCTCTGAACTCTTGACTAGCACTGTGTAGTAGAAAGTATTGTCTTGTGGTTTTAATTAGAGTACTTGCATACCTTTGGTAAAATTGTACAAAGCCACTCCAATAGCTTTATCCATGGGCTATACTACCAATTGGATAATAATATTACACAGTAATAATTGGACACCCTTTTAAGGGCCTTTGAGTAGCTGTTAAATATTAGTGGGTGGTGGCAGCTGGTACTACTGTATAGTCTGGGAAAAAGGGGCACAGCTGGAGAACCTGTGCGAGCCTTCCCCAGGAGTGTCTGTGTGGTTGTATAAACTCTTATCTCAAAGTGCATGTGTGTGTGTGTGTGTGTGTGTGTGTGTGTGTATGTGTGTCAGCTACTTGAGCAGGGACATGAAGCACTGGTTGGACAGAGAGGGTGCTATAGGTTTTAGCTTGCCCAGCTGCCTGGGATCTGGACCCTATAGCTGTGCCAGTGGGGAGTCTTATTGGGGACCTAGAGAGCAAGGGAGCGACCGACCCCAGACTGACTGTGATCTCTGTGTGCTCTTAAGGGAAATTGCACTTTGCTGTGTGGATTTGTTATCCTTTCCTCATATATGAGACACCCTAGTGGTGAGGATTGAGGCTCCTTGATTGCTGGACCAGGGCACAGGCATCACACTTCCTAAGGGGAGACATGGTCCAAAGAGGGAAATTGCCCTCAGACAAGGTTGATGAGTGTGTGTGGGGGGCTGGAAATGGGAGTGAATAAGGCACATAAAAGAACCTCTCAAATGGAAGCACTGACAGTTGAAGACACCATCAGGATCCACAACTGGCCTTAGCACTACTGGAGTAGTTTGGGGGTTTGGCCTTAGCAGTACTAGAGTAGTTTAGGGGTGTAGGAGTATGGCTGGTAAACCTAGTGTGGATGTGGGGGCTGAAGGCTGAGCTGGTAGGATGAGGTCTGAGTGGACAAATAAATAAATAAAAGATCAATGCATCACAGCTCCATGATTCATGGTTCAATCCTGAGATTTGGTGAATTCCTATATGGAATTTTATATGCACTCAAGGATTCTGCATATGTTTCCTATGGGCACTCTCATCTCCTCTCACCTCCTACAAACATGCCACTTGAATAGCAATTAACAAAGTTCTTATATCCTCCATTTACCCTTGCCTTTGCTTTAAAGGTTGTGACTGTAAAAGCTACATGAGCCAGATCAGTTAGTTCACTTATGTGGTTAACAGATACGTTAAAATAAAAAAGTATCCAGGATGTAAGCTTACTTTAGTACGGGCTAACCCTGAAATTGATCAGTATTGATCAGTGCACTAACCTGGTAAACAAAAATAAATAAATAAATAGATAAGTAATGTTGTAAAATAATCTCAAAGTCCTTGCAGACTGTCTCAGCCATACCACTCTCAGAAAAACATTGGGGCAGCCATGGCTGATGGGACATTGTATAGATTTACTAGGGGTGCAGCAAATGTCTCTGTGCCTACCAGAAAAGTGCAAAGCCCGCTCAATTTTTTCCACTGGTCAAATTCAGGAAATATATTTCTGAGATGATGATTTCCAATGCCAGAATCCATTTGTATAACACAAATATGTTGCACTAAATACATTTGTGCCGATGTGAGTGTGAGATACAGCATCAACACTCGAGAGTTTGGCTGCACTGGTACCCACAGGATGGGTTTCTGCTGCTGCTGTTGCTGCAGTTACAAGGGAATGTTTATAATATATTGCAGGGCAGTAAGGTCTATCCCAACCACTGTACCAGCAATAAATATGCAGACCAGCCATCTAAATTCTTGTGGGTAGGCCATTGTTAGTATTGTGCTGCATTGTTTATTGCTCCGTGAGGGAACAAAAAGCAAAGTCAACTTATAGGGTATATGAAGTACTGACCAATGCTTTGGATCAGCTTGGGATATTAGACTGTTCATTATTGTTGTTGTGTTTGGGCTCAGGAGAGCTGTTAACTGTTAGCAGAACACTTATGTTCATTTGATTTTTTATTACCACTTCAGTATTAGCCAGTTTTTGTTTTGGAAAAAAAATGGTTTATCTGAACAGGCAAACAAACGAACTGATTCACCTGTTTAGGGTTTGAAGAAAATGTTTTGTCTTGAACCCGTGAGGTCATTGCAGCCCTTATATTTATATAGCACCAAATGCAGTTTAAAAAGCAGTATTCATTTGTAGCAGCAAATCTCTGCTTCCTTTACAAGTCAGAAAGCACATTAGTTCTCCCCCTTTCTCAATAGTTCTAATAAAAACTACAATTCATGTGAAAAAAATTCTAGTCATTTAGAACAGTGAGTTTCTACATTCTTCTCCTTTTGTGCATCATTCTTTCTAATTTATTTATTACCGTAATGTTTTTTTCTGTTTTTTTTTTTTTACATTCACCTGTCTTGTCATGTTTGTTTACTGGTACAATGTACTATTATGTGTATGTTTTTATTGCACTTCTTCTTATTGATTTCATCACTGTACCCCTTTATGGAAACTTTCTCCATGGGACACAGCTGAAAAGTAACAGTTATGCTCAGACCAACTATCCCAGTGAACAAACTGTACAAATCAATCCATCAATCAGCAAGTCACTCTCCACCAACTCCCTTTATTCGGTGCTTTATAATATCCTTTGTATGCTAAAAGAGGGGCATGTTAGAATAACATTTTCATCCTTGCCTGTTTCTTTAATGATGGAATGTTTATTATGTTGTTCATTTTTTTAAGGTAACCATTCCATGATATTTTAATAACCTTTCCTTTTCATTTTTGCAAAGCTGAAAATGTCCTGTAAGGTTCTTTCCTTACAGATTTTAAAGTGCATATATTGCAAGAATGAATAGGTATCTACAAAAGCACTACTAGAACATTACTTTGCACTCTTGTCTCCCCGTGGTATCCTTTCCTACGGCTAGTCACACTCTCCTCTTCTAATGTCTTCATACCTCTCTATCAAAGGATATACTGCTATCCCTGCAGCATAAGCAATCTCTTTCATTATGGCTACATCTTATTCAAAAAGCACAGTTAAGCATGATTCCATTTTACCATCCATGTTTTAAGATTGTAAACAGCTTCATGTACTAAAGGTTATAGCATATTCTTGCATCTGTAAATATGTTTTTTTATGTGATCCTGCTAACCCGCGCTATGCTTGCAAATGGTCCATTGAGATCAATGCACTACCCTGGTAAACAAATATAAATGAAATAAAAATAAAGTGCATAGATGTTATTTCTATGACTTGACAGTGGCTAGTTTATTGGTACTCATATAAACACAACTATCTGATTACATTATTATGTTGTCAGTATCTTAGTATATCAAAGTAGTTTTTTGTGATTTATTTAGATATTGTAATACCTAATCTGTAGTCACACAGTTTGGGAGCAACTTAGAGAAAAAGAGGTGAATGTTTTTCAAGCTTGTGTGATTCCAAAGGCAGAACCTTTAGGGATTTAAGGTATGAGGGCATATTTTACATGCTTGAGGATGCAAGGCACAGTGCTTTCTGCAAAACTGCGGTTTTAAGGTTAAACGCTGTTTTAAGATAAGCATTTGCCTCCTCACTACTTTTTCTGATGCAAATGTTTTAGTTGTCAAACAGTTTTGGGGATATTTCAGTTTATCATTATGGTCCCCTATAGAATTCTAGCCCTTAAATAAAAATGCATTTGCCATTTATTTCATAAAAGTAACAGAGTCCAACAGTATAGTTTCATCTTTTTATGATTTTTGTTTCCTGTTCCCATTTACATTTATAGCAATCATTAAACCTTTAAACTATAGTAAACTGTTTACTTTAAATGTAGCAAGCAGCTTGCTACAGCTCACATGGAACACAGGGTGATTCTGCCCTGACAAATAATGCACTATCAGCATTTATTTTTCAAAGCTGGCACATTAGATTACACACAAAGTGCTAAAGCATTTTGGGAAATGCATTATTGGCATTCTAAAACTGAAAATTGAGACACTTGACATCTTTGATCTGGGGTGGTAGCCCCCTTCTCTTCACAATAAGTAAGCCCCTGATCAATGTTGAGAACTTTGAACCTTTAAAATTACTGGTATCATATCGAAGCAGCTATTCATAGAGAAAAGCAGGAAGATGAGAGTTGCTTCTTTCGCAGTGTATCCCTCTTCTCTGAGGTTGTGTGAGCTCCATATTCTTATATCTATCATTCTATATCTAGCTATATATATATCTGTATATATATCTGTATATATATCTATATCTATATCTATATATATATATATATATATATATATATATATATATATAAATACACACACACACACATATATATATATATATATTTTTTTTTCTGTATATATACACACACACACACACACACACACACACACACACACATATATATATATATATGTGTGTGTGTGTGTGTGTGTGTGTGTGTGTGTGTGTGTAAGTTGTTATTAGAATTAGAGAGAGTGCTCTTTGATAATAGGGCTTACCTTAATGTCGGGGGTACAGGGGGTCCTGACCACCTTTGAAAAAAAAAAATTGTTTTGCAATCTTGGGAGCATTGCTTATTTAAGTTGTGACCACCCAAGTTTGTAGATGTCTTAATTTAGAATAATTGCATATTGATTAAAAAAGACAATTATTCATAATAAACCCATAATTACCATTTCCTGAGAACTTTACTGTACTTTAACTTATGAACAACTATATTATCTGTAGCCATTTTCTATCCCAATGTATTTCATATAGGAAACATAAGGCAACAGACACTATCCTCTACCCAGGTGGTGTTACCCATGTTGTGGCATACTAGTCTACCTGATTTCTCCAGTAGAAACCATAGAAACAGGTGTAAATGTGCTATTGAGGGTAGGTGGGGTGTCCTAATGTCATAAGTCTCTCAAGGGAGTGAGGGGTAGATCAGTGCTGGTGCCCACTGAACTTCTCATCTGTGGGGGATGTACTGGGCTTATGTACAGGGTGGGAACATCTAGTTACAAACACTCTGGAGAAATAGTATGACTCTGCACCATGGTCTTTGATTTTCTCACAAGCCCCAGACATGTGTTTATTATAGCCTGGGGTAGACAAAATTAGGTCCAGTAGCATCAGTGAATGAGGAAAGGAACTGGTGGCAAATGATAGTTGCAGGAGGCCAAAAAGAGAGGTAAAAAAGATGTGCAGTACTAGAAGTTGCATTATAAAAAGCATCATCATCCATTATAACATCTAGAAAATAACCCTCCATATTCTTCATTGTCCAACTATTGTAACTATAATAATAGCAAACCTTATTTTACTGTCTGAAACAATCTTTTTTTATTATTTAATTAATTCTTATTGATTTTACTATTAAGCTGATATGGGTATCATTTATTTCAACATCTGCAGCAGGTTCCATTGTGTGTTGTACTCAAAAGGTCTGCTTTGTTAGGGCTTCATTTATTTGGCACATTCAGTGTCATTCAATGTACACCTTAAAACAGTGACTTTGATGAATAAAGGAAATAATTTGTCTAAGTAGTGAGTCCTGTAAGTGCATTTAGCATTCTGCATTCTACAATGGAAAAATACCACCAGTTGCATTACAAGTTCTCTTTGTTTTCTCTCTCTGAAGTTATTTTACTTTATGTATTTACTTCTGCTGATAAGGAAAGAAACATGTTATTTATCCAACTACAAACAAGAGATATTTGACTGTATTAAAACACTCTGGTTTATAAGTGGTAGCAGTCTAATTGAAGGGTAAAATATAGCCAGGACTCAAATTACTAATTATTTTTCCCAGGAAATGACAAGGCTTTGTACTCAAAAGGTCTGTTTTGTTAGGACTTTATCGCTAAAAAAGAGAATGGCAAACAGGACTACAGAATTACGTTTCTTCCAAATGGCGATACCTATACAGACTAATATACCTAATTGTAATGGGGTCTATATCACTTCGACGAAACGGCAGAAGTTCCAACACTATATGTTCGAACTTCTAACCTCGAAGTGCAAAACCATTGAAGGCTTAGAACAGCGATTTTTTTTCCCAGGGAAAAAATCACTGTTCCAAGAAACACACACACAACACAAGCACACCAAAAAAACAGCAATCCACACAAATACACTTAAAATCCCACATCTAACCCTACACTAAACTATACATACACTATTATCTATCCACTTACCTTAACCCAAACCCTAACCCTAAGGTCAGTCACTATCGCACACTCACCTGACCAGCGCCCTAACCCTAACTCACCCGTTCCCCCTAACCCTAAAGTCTGTCACTATCATACACCCACCTCACCCACGCCCTAACCCTAACTCACCTAACCCGTGCTCTAACCCTAATGTCCGCATAATCGTACACTTACCTGAACCTGACCCATAACTTTCCACCACAGTGCTGAAAATTGCGAAGCCACAGAAATGGCCCACCGAATTCTTTCACTGGGAAAGAATTTGGTGTTCTGTGGCTTTGCGATAATCAGTTTTCAAATTTCACAGTTCGAACATATGGTGTTCGAACTGCTGAAATTTCGACAAACTGATAGGAACCCATTGTAATGTATAGTGTGGTGTGTACTTTAAGAACCCATAAGGCTATAGTGCATATAGTATGTCACATAGTACTGTCTAGATTAGGCAGGCATGACCACATCAGTAGAGTGAATTAATGTTTACTCATTTCCTGGATGTACGCATTCTGCCATCATACTGTTAAGGTATATGAATTGAACCTGAATCCGTACTTAAGACTACAATAAAAAATTAACTTGATAAATGTGTAGAAACAACAATGTAAATAAAAACAAAAGACAGAATATTTACAGAAGTTGGAACAAACAACTAACTCAGATGAAACAGACATCATATGTTTCTATTCAGTGAATATGTCGAACACTTGATTTTATGAAAAACTGTTGACTCATTCATTATCATTTCCATTTTGCCACTTAGTCCAGCAACATCTTTGTTTCATTGAGGTATCTTATCAGAAGGATGGAAACAATGGTCATTTAAGTTAAATCTTCACTGCATCACTTCAGGATTATCTGAAAAAGTGAAGAAATCTAAGTTGCAAACTTACTATATATTTAGCATTTATTTTCACTAGAAACCAAGGCTCACAGGAATCTACTGATGCATGCATATGAATAAAGACAGCGTTAATGATGATACATTTGGTGAGCTACATTATTCATGCTGAGAGGTAAATAAGTCTATGACATAAAATGGAAATGTAAGAAGTAAACTTTTGTCAGAATTTGATTTTGACACTGGAAAATACAGCAAATGTCTCTAAAGTATCAGGGTTAACCAATATTCAGATTAAGGAGCTTGCAAAAGATTTATCTGTGTGAAAAAATTAAAATGAAGCTAAAGTCTGTTGGTGTGAGACAGAGCAATGCTGTTAAGGTATAGCACAATGTGATAAATACTTATGGCAGCAAAGATAATTGCTATTATGCATGAGTCTCATAATGCATTCAGCTTAGCAGTTGCCATTTAGTTTAAATTATGGATATTAACAAGATAAATATGTCCAAATCTCAGTAGAAACTGTAAGAAATGTAATGAGCCTAAACATTTTCAAAGGTATACAAGTTGAGAAAAAAGAGGCAGAAAATTTTAAAGCATATAATCATGTTTGTGAATGTAATTGATAATAGTGTGTTGAAATTGTGTTGAGACAGTTCTATATTTTTCAACTTCTTGTAATTCCAATGCCCATTCTGTCTTCTGGCATTCGTGGAATTAAGTCTAGTCCCTGATGTTCCTATGTGTATGCTACCCCCATGCACCACTGTGACAAATTCTACTGGTGATTTCACTGTCCACAATTTTTCATCTGTTAACATGGATGCTTTTCATGGGGATTTATTGGCTCGAGGTCTAACTTTTGTACCTAACAGGCACATGGATGTTGCAAACACACTTATGGATCTTAAGGAATATTCCAGAAAATTAAATTTCATGATGATGTTTCAAAATGCGGGATAAGCCATGCATCCTTTAAGGATATCCAGCACTTATAATCCTCTGATTTACCCTGTGATTAACTGTTTCAAAAAGTTTGTGAGTTAGATATTCATAACTTGACATGTTTGGATGGTAATGTAAGAAAACATAATTTCAAATACAATCTTTCTAGAGAAGAAACAGTTAGATTAAATGATTTATAAAGCAAGAAAGAAATCAGGACCATGCAACCTGATAAAGGGGGTGGATTGGTCGTGATAAATGAGTGTGACTATAATATGAAAATGAGGTCCATTTTTGCATCTGACATCTATAAGGAGGTGTCTGTGAATGAGTGCAATGTTGCATACAACAGAATAATGGCAAATCTAAATGACTTATTCATTGACCAACAACTTTTGATTGATGATTATAACTATCTAAATGTGATGCATCCTAAGATCACCCACATGTTTGGTTTGCCTAAGATACACAAAAATAAAGACCAACCACCTGTGTGACCTTTTGTTGATGGCCATGATTCTATCACCCACCCCTTGGCCAAATATTTGGACACTAGATTAAAAAGTTTGGTTACTCAAGAGCCACATGTTTGCTGTGATTCATGGGAATTTTTACAGAAAATGAATGACCTTCCCTTTAAAGATACTTACACCTTTATCACTGCAGATGTCAAGGACTTGTATTCAGTTATTCCCCATGACTTAGGACTCAAATGGTTTTCTGAATTTTTGATGGTGAAGAATATTCCACAAGACCAAATTAATGTTTATGTCACTTTATTGGAGATAGTACTGAAAAATAATTTTGTTAAATTTAGATGTGATTTGCTCTTACAACAAGCAGGGGTAGCCATGGGTGCAGCAAGTGGAGGTCTTTTTATCAACATTATTATGATACAATGGGAGAAAAAGTTTGTCTTTAAGTCCTCTTTTTTGCATCATGTAGATTCTACACATGCTTTTCGGATGATATTTTCATCCTGTGGGATGGTGAAGCTCATGACATCCCCCATTTTTTGGCATATATTAATCAAACAACAGAATTTCTTGCATTCACCTATGAGAGTAATGATGTGAACATAGCATACCTGGATATATGGTTGGCCAAGGACAATGTAAACAAAAGATTCACCTCCAAAATGTATAGGAAACCCGTGTATTCTAACAGTTTTCTCCATTTTGACTGTTTGCACCCCACAACACAGAAAAGGGCAGTGGTCAAGGGCCATTTTGTGAGGGCAGCCCATATGACCATGGAAGATACTGCCTTTTGGGATGAGTGGCATTAGGTTCATAGAGGTACTAATCTATGAACCTATGAACCTCTATGAACCTAATGCCACCCATGGCTGAGACCATGAAAATAAACACAGAGACCTTCAGGAATTATTTTATTGCAACTTATTCTACTGAAAGTCTCTCTGTAAAATCAATTCTGGAAAAAAAATTGGTGTCTTCTCCAACTAGAGAATGCCATTCATGATTATGTGGGGCCAGGTCTATGAGTGGCTTTCAAAAAAGGCAGGAATTTGAAAACAATATTAGAACACAGTTGGTCCAAACACCAACATAAGCAACATTCTGAATTTATGGGGATGAAAAAGTGTGGTTGTTGCCCCTACTGCCCCAATATTCTGGTGTGCCATGAAATTGCTTTAAACAACCAGGTGGTTGCTATAAGAAACAGATTCAACTGTTGTACAACAAAGGTGGTATATTGTGCACTATGTATGTTCTGCCCCTGTTTTTACTTAAGAAAAACAGAAAGGAGACTGAGGGACAGAATATATGAAAATGTATATGAAATCAGAATGAGAAAAGAGACTAACGCCCTCTACAAATACATAAAATGTTACTCACACCACATGTTCAAATGTTGTACTTTGGAACAAATGCCTTCCAACAATAATGAAAGGCCATGGGCCTTATTACTGGAAAAATGTGAAATATATTGAAATACAGTTGAATGCCAATAATTGGCCTGAACTCAATGAACATGTTTCTATAGCATGTTTGCTTAAGTTAAAAGCACTGGAAAGATGAGCCCTAAATACAGTGTATATATTTTACATATGTTTACATACTTTTGTCTTCATTTTTCTGATTTTATAGGGAATGCATTTTGTACTAGTTTATATATATCTATATATTTGTATTATATATATCTATCTATCTATATATATATATATATATATATATATATATATATATATATATATATATATATATATATATATATATATATATATATATATATATTTTTTTTTTTTACATATTTTCCTTGTTTGCAAATGTTGTCAATTGAATTGAGTGAGTGCAGCACACTATGCATTTCTTTGTGGTGACTCCTTTAAGATGATGCTTCATTTCCTGAGGGCTTGGCAGTCATGTGCTTGAACACAAAAGCTACAAATTGTGTGTGCACTTCCAGCAATGTTTATCTGATGAAGTTAATAATGTATTTTTGTGAACGAAAGCACTTATCTCTCATAGTTTTTAAGAAGTTTTTTATTTCAAAAAGTTTCTAGATTAAATTTCTTCTGGATTTTATCTGCAGCAGTTTGTTTCCTTGGGCCTTCCAGTTGTGTTTAAATGTATATTTGACAGTGTGAATATATTTGAATTGCACTGACTTTGCTGTACTTATTGTCTTGTCAGTTAAGATTTGGTGTCTTACGTATGCAACTTGTTCTTTTTTGAAGCTTCAGATCAGTAAAATAAGTTATATGATTTTAAAAATAGTAAGTTAGCAAATGAAACTGTTAAAATATGCATAGTAATTAATGCATAGAGTAAAAGGAAACAGAGCTGCAGGGTAATATATTCTTGTATAAACAGAAATTATACACTATTTGAGTTATATAATGGACTATTATATACTTATATTTGTGTTTATGGAATACAGAAAATGTAGTTTTTAAGTGTTGCTTACTATTCAATACTTATACGTAATAATAGAGAATAACAATAACAGTGAAGTAGGTACATTGGTAGGCTGGTACAGTCATATATTTGATATAAGGAGATAACACTATATATATATATATATATATATATATATATATATATATATATATATATATGCAGGTTTTCTTTCTGTTTTTTAACATAAACAGAAGTATAGTTCCTTTTCACTGATTGATATTCTATTTATTTACAGTGGATGTCTGTGTTTATCTTATGTGTGTACATAGGTATTTTGTATATATATTTATGATTGATAGTTTAATATATTACAGAGAATGATAAATAGTAGATTGGGCATATTTGAAATGTATAACAAATATTCCTTTCATGCCCAATTATGTCATATATATTGGTTATAAAAAAGATGATAATAGGTATTTTTTTAATTTAGCTCAAGCATAGTTAGATTCATGGTTATTTAGGTATGTTGTGGTTTGATTTATTAGTACTTTAATGTTTATTTTTCTGTTTCACTTCATGTTGGTAGTATCAGAAGTCAGGATATAACAAGAATAATATATAATACACTGTTAGTGTAATATGCTTATATTATAATCTGAGGTTATCACATTATGGTTTATATCATAATAGATTCTATGTTTCCCATGATTTTGGTTGCAGGTATTCTGGCAGTTACATAGTTCAAAGGAATAAAAACAGAAAATAGTACCATTAGAATGGGTTTCTGACATCATGGTTTTGTGATGTCAAAAGACTATGTATTACTTACAAATGGTAATTCAGGATCTTAAACTAATATGTTATGATAATATAAGCCTAAAAATTGTATGATTATCTAAAAAGATGTTTTGACAATATAGTAATGTAAAAGAAATAAGACTGTATGTTTCATGGTAGTGGTACCAGAGATCCTAAAGGTATTACATAATTCATTTATATAAATAGAAGTCATAAAAGATGTTATGAGTGGGGCTTTAATAATAAAATATTCTTATTTATGCATTTTGTTTCTGTAAATATAGAATAATATTAATGTTATATACAAGAGTAATTTTGCAGTTTTAAGCACATTAAGCTATAGTGGACACATATACAGAAGTAAAGTTAATATGTTTGAACTAAATGAAAATGAGTGAATTTGAATATATAAATTTAAATTGATGTTAGCATTGATTTAATAGTAGTAAGACTAGGCTAGATAGTTTATGGCAAGGCTAAAGAGGAGTTTGTATGATTACATCATCAAACTAGGAATGTGTTATTTTGGGATGGGGGTAGTTTGTTCTTAGTATTGGTTATTTAGTTTTAGTCATTTGGTTCTTGTCCATGTCAATGTATATTATAAATAGAGATATTCTTATCTGTTTTTTGTTTAAAGTCATATTAATATATAAAGTTTTGTCTAGTTTAAATGTCAGATTATAAATCTATGTCATTGGACATTAATGATTTAAATAACTCAGTAAAAAGTCTTTTGAAATACATGAAACTTCATAAGGTTGATTTTGTCTTTTTACAAGAAAGATACTTCCTATCCAAAGATGTAGATATAATGTTTTTAAAATATTATTCTATCTTAGTTGGGTCTCACTTTAGAACAAAAGAAGAAGCACACTTACATTATAGAAACATTCAGTCAATTTGCCAAAAGTGATTGATTCCTATTCAGATAAGAATGGGATGCTAAGTTTGGTGGTGATAGAAATTGAAAAAAAATTATTATATGTTAGTTATCTCTTCCTGGATTCTTGGAATTAGAGCAAAAGTCTCTAAAAGTATTTAGATGCTATAGCTCTTTATATGAAGGCTGAAGTTATTATAGCAGCTGATTTTAATTGTGTGTCATACCACTGCAAATAAAAAACTTAGATTAACATCAGTTGCAAAACATCTTAATCACTTCATTAATATAAAGAGCTAGAGAAACATCTATGATTTAAGACTATATAAATCTCCTAATTATACACATTATTCTTCCGATTTGGCACTCAAACCAATATAGACAAGATTTTTGTCTCAAATAACTTATAATCTAAAACTGAAGATGTATTAATTATTTCCTGTCCATTGACTGACCACAGCACAATCATTTTAATCTCATATTGAAGTCAAATATTCTAATAATATGTAGTAGACTTCCTACATATATAATAAAAATTAAGGGTTTTAAAGACTGGTTATTAACAAAATTAGCACCTTCTCAGAGTTTAACAATAATGGAGAAATTACCAAGATCATTTTTTGGGATTCTTTAAAAGCATATTTAATGGTAAAATGAAAAAAATGGTATGCATATAAAATAAGAGAACGTGATAGAGAATTAAAATAATTACAAACTAAGTTAGATACTTTAAAGTAAAAAACTAAACCAAATGATCAAACTAATAATTTCAAATTAAAAAACATAAATCAAAAATATGTGAATATTTTTTACTCATATGATTTCTATAAATCTAGAAAAAATAAATTTACAGTCAGTAAATTCTAAATGTTTACCCAGATTAGCAATTAGATCAAAGGAAAATGAATCAAATCATATCAAGGAGATTTCATATAAATATGGAAGTAAAAATAAAATAGTTACTGATTTAGAGGATATTTTAGAATGCTTTATGGATCATTATGAACAAATGAATAATAATAGCAATATGATAAATAGCAATAGTCTTGCAAGCTTTCCAAAAGAAACTATTACAAATAAGATAACTAAACAACAATATATTATCGATAAACCTTTTTCACTTAAGGAAATTAAAGATCAAATTAAAAAAATCTTAAAAAAATAAAGCTTTAGATTTGGATGGACTAATCCCTGAACTATATAAATTGTGGCTAGAAAATATATTAAAGATTTTGATGAAAGTGTTTAATGATGTTAAATATACATCAAATGTATCCCCATCTTGGAGATTTTGCTTGTTTTACCAATACTAAAACAAGATAAAGATCCTAAGATTTGTTCTTTCCTATTTCACTTCTAAACATAAATTATATAAAATGTTTATGCCAATACTAGTAAACAGACTAAATAATATTTTGGGCAAAATTATTAACAATGATCAAACAGGCTTTATATTACACAACAGAGTATATGATGACATTATTAGACTTAACACCTTAATAGATTTTGCTAACAAAAAATAAGAAAGAACTTTCAATTATAAGTTTAGATTTGTACAAAGCACTTGATTCTGTAAACTGGAATGATTTGTTTAAAGTTCTTGAAAAATATAATTTTTCTGTAGAATTCATACACTTAATCAAGATGTTATATAATAATGCATCTGCATTTATCAAATAGGTTATTTCCTAAGATAATAGGATCATAGGAAGTTACTATACTATTGACCCTGAGATCCTTACAAGTCTAGCCAAGAATTTAGTCCATGCATCTTATGCCACTGTCCAGCAGGAAAATAGGTGGAATCCCAGGGGTGTATTTTCTGTTCCCCATCCAGTTATCCAGGTTGCTCTTAAAAAAGTTTAATGAGGTACTTTGCTTTACATAGAGAGGGAGTCTATTCTGCAAAATGGGGAGTCTCTGGGAGACACATCTGTCCCGCCAACAAGGCCTATTGATGTCACAGACCAGGTTGAGGTCTTGTGTGTGGGTTACTCGAGTGGAGCTTGACTTGTGTATATGCAGCAGTCCCATCAGTGCAAGGTCTGAGATTGCTTTGTATGCCAGACAGAAGTCACCTCTGTGGAGTTTGTAGGAGACTGAGTAGAAGGACAGGGCTTTTAGCCTATCTGTGTAGGGTAGATGTTTGAGGCCCTAGATTTTTCGGGTGAGGAATCTTTGTGGTCACTCCAGCTGTTGCATGTGCTTTGCGAGGTACATGCCAAAAGGGGCATTGTATTCAGTAATCGGTCTTATAAGGAAAGAATACAGGGATGTTATGAACACCTTGTCCCTGGATGAGATACCCTTACTAATGAGGTGGGCCCTGTAGAAAGCTTTCCATACAAAGAAGACAGTATGGTGGTAAAAAGTCAGTTTGCTATCAACCTGGTTTCCCAAGTCCCTCATGACTGATTGCATGCTTAGTGCCTTATTATCAATGTGATAATTTGTGGGGACATCATTCTCCCCAAAAGGGATGATGATGTATTTTTTGGTATTCAGTTTGAGGCCATGTTTCTGGCACCAATCATTTGTTTTGGTGAGACCCTCTTGGAGGATGTCCACATCACTAGGGGAATTGATGACAACACCCAGCTTGCAGTCATCTGCAAACTTGGTCAGCCATAGCCCACTAGATTTGGCCTGAACCTCTGAGAAGTATATCCCAAACAGCAGAAGCCCCAAAACTGATCCCTGGTGTACACCACTTGTTATGGGTCTACTACTTGAGGTGGCTTCCCCTATTTTGTGTAGGTGGGTTCTATCAGTAAGCCAGTTTACTACCCATCTGCTAACATATGGATTGATGCCTAGTTGAGAGCATTTATCTATTATACCTGAGTGGGGAATAGTAACAAAGGCCTTAGCCAGGTCATGGTAGGTAGTGTGCACCATCTTCCCCTCATATATGGCCTTGGTGACTGTCTCAAAGAAGTCAACCAAATTTAACAGGCATGACCTTCCCTTGACAGAACCAAACTGTGTCAGATAAGTGTCTGGAGGTTGCCAATGTCCTTGTTAATGAGGTCCACAGTAATCTGCACCATGGCCTTGCAGATCAGGCTGAATGATCTGTAATTTCCTGGATTGGTGGACCTAATGGTGCTGCAAGTTCCCACCTGAGTTCATGTAGGATGCAGCCTGGAATGTTATTGGGTCCCATGGAGGCTGTATTTTTTTTACTTTGAGAGGGCAGTGATGACTTGCTCCCTAGAGATAAGGGGAGGGAGGCAGGTACTGGGGATGTCCTGTTTTATTGATGGGGGGACAGAGGAGGGAAGTTTTCACTGAACCTGTCTGCCAGCAGTTTGGTTATATTTAAAGGGTATGTGTATATGGTGTCCTTGACCACCAGTTCTCAGCATGTCTGAGTGCTTCCCTTGAGATTGTGGACATATGTGAAGAAAGCCTTATGATTGTCTTTAGTAAATGTGGCCAATTTGGACTCGAAGTTTGCTTTGGAGGATTTCACTAGTGCTCTTATTTGCTTGTTCAGGCTAAGCTGAGATTGCTTCCAATTAGACACCTGGTCCTTCTTGGTCCTGGACAGCCATTTTAAAGGGCACAAAACAGGGGTGTCGACTTTATCTATTGTTATTTGCTTTATGTATTCAACCATTTGCAAATCACATCAGATCAAATAAGAATATAAAAGGCTTTTCAATCGACAAGAATTGTTCTAAAATACAACTTGCAGATGACATATTCTTAACTATTAGTAATATTGATTCATCATTACAACATCTAATCAAAGCCAAGGAATGTTTTGAAGATATTTCTAGATTGAAGTTCAGTCATAACAAAATCAAAAAGTTGTTAATTAGCAAAGATCTAAATTCAGACCTAAAAAAAGTATGATAATTTTAAATTGGATAATAATCAAATTAAATATTTGGGAGACACTATAACTTAAAGTAGTAAAAAACTAATATTAGTTAAATATATGGATATAAGTAATAAGATTACACAACTAATTTTAGTTGGAATAAACTATTCTTCACTATGGAAGATAGGCTTATGTTAATAAAAATGATAATATCACCAACATTTTGTTTTGTATTCAGTCTTTAATCATATCCCCAAGTATTTTTTTTTTAAATAAATTCTATGTTACTTACATTTTTATGGTTCCCTAATAAAACATAGGATTTCATTAGAATGTCTCATTAAAAGTTGGGAAGATGCTGGTATTAGTTTCCCTAATTTTGATTTGTGTTTAAAAGCAGCAAATATTCAAATTTTAGCTCAGTTGTTAAATAATTCACCTGGTTCTAAGTGGAAATTAATTCAAAAAAAATATTGTTAAGTAATAATAAATTAGTGATTGATCCTCATGTACAAATTGTTTACAATAAATTCTATTGGATATTAAAAGATTATAGTCTGAGTAGTGAAAATAAATGCTTCTGTATCCCATTGATTATTTATATTTTATCAACATTTAGAATATATCTAAGTAATAATTATAAAATGAAAGATTTTGCATTCTTATTATTTCCCATAGCATTCACTATTGAATGTTTAACAACTCATAATCTAAGAAAATAGTTGATTTTAAAAATAGTAGTTTGATATTTTGGTACCAGCTTATAAATGCTAATAAAACATATTCAGCTGAATATTTATTAGCCAGATATAATTTACAACAGAATAATTGGTTGAGTCTGAAAAGTTGTAAGTATTTTGTAAATGATAAATTAAAAGTGTCCTTAGACTCACTTGTAAAAAATATCCCCAACA
Source organism: Protopterus annectens (assembly GCF_019279795.1). NCBI lineage: Eukaryota > Metazoa > Chordata > Ceratodontiformes > Protopteridae > Protopterus > Protopterus annectens. The sequence continues at coordinate 636,329,532 of NC_056744.1, read as the reverse complement.
TTTTAGAATTTTTAGCATAGGATAGGTCATATCTGTCAAAAATATAGTGTACATTAAGAATGGATTGTTTCTTTGTAGAAGTGACATTTTGGGATTACTCTACAAGAGTTAATAATACAGAGTTTTCTGAGGCAAATAAAACATTATTACTTAAATTGATAAATAAAACATCTTCTTCACTGTACTGGAAGTTATTTACTTAGAAATATCTGCATAGATTCTTTATAAATCCCCATAAGGTTGCAATAATAAATAAAATAGCAAATGTTAATTACTGGAGATATGAAAATAATGTATTAGCAGACTGGCTACAAATGATGCTAGAATGTAAAATGTCTCTGTTTTTGCAAATTTTCTTGTCAGCTAAATGTTTAATAACAAACCCATTAATATTGTTTAATGCTCCAATTCCAGAGTATTTCAAAAATACAAGTGTCTCTTTTATGGTCAAGTTTAGCAATTGCAAGGAACATTATTACTTTAAATTGGAAATGTAAAAATACCATATTATTCTCTGAATTTATAAATTTAGCAAAAAGTGTATGCAAGAAAGAATTGTTAACCATTAAGATAAAAACACCTAACATCATGCAGCAGTATTTTGCATGGAAAAAATATTGAGTGAGTTACTTGAAAAATACTAATGATATTTGTATTAATTCTTAAAACCTTGATATGGATGATTGTAAATAGTTTCTATTTGTTATGTTTTAATAATATACTTGTTTTGTTATATTGTGATTGTTGATAATTGTTTACAATGATTCCCAATGAGCTAGGACTCTGTCATATACATGAATATTTGATGCTAAATAGTGGTTATGAACCGACCAAGATTGAACTCATCTGTTTTCTTCTGGAAGTGATTTTGGAGAACAATATCTTTGTTTTCTGGGATGAATTCTTCATTCAGAAACATGGCGTAGCTATGGGCACTTCGTGTGCCAATAGCTACGCCAATATGTTTCTGGCACAATGGGAGAGGAATGTATTGTTTAAATTAGATCTGTTTTGTAAACATGTTAGTTTTTATCGTTGTTTTGTTGACGACGTCTTCTTTTTATGGAATGGCAACATTGTTGATCTTGAAGCTTTCTATATGCAGATGAATGGTTTATCTGATTGCTTGAAATTTACGATGGTTTCCTCGAATGAAAGGATTTAATTTTTGGAATTATTTATAGAAAAGCTATCAAGCTCTCTAATAAATACGGCGTGTATCGTAAGAATTGTTCACGTAATAGCCTATTGGCTAGGTGGAGTATGCACCCGAATTATGTGTTTCGTAATTTAGTCCGAGGACAGGGGATTAGAGTATTAAGGCTTAATCCCACTGTTCAAGACTTTTCGTCAGACATAGGTGAGTTACAAAAAAGATTAGTATTAAGAGGATATACACAAGATGAAATTATAGCTGGTTGGTCTGACTTAATCTAACTTAGGGAAGGTATAGCATCTCCTTATTATGGTCCCCAATCTACAGAGCCCAACATAAGTCTACCTTCAGTTGAGAGGCTTTCTGAGTATGTGCGTATTGTTCTATTTTTTACTAAGGATCAGAATATGCTGTGTGATATATTTAAAAGTTTTTGGCCTATCTTGCATGTTGATCCGGAATTGGGGAATATTGTTGGTCCAGATCCCAAGTTTGTGTTTAGGAATAAGAAGAATTTGAAGCGGATGCTTTGTGGTGATAGAGGGACAGAGAGAGTATGCTTAGTAAGAATGGTGTTACATTACCTTGTGGTAAATGTAATTTTTGTGATTATATTGACACTTCTGTAGTTTTTGAACATCCTGACTTACATAGGAGTTTTTCTTTTAATATTCAGGCTGATTGTATGACTACTAATGCTGTTTACTTGCCCGGTGTACCCTTTGTATGTCATTTTATGTAGGGAAAACTAATCGCTGTCTTCGTGACAGGATCAGAGAACATACTTATAGTATTAGGAAGGGTGTTACCACTAATGCCCTTTCTAAACATGTTATGGCTTTTGGGGAACTGCATCAGTTTGTTTTCAGAGTTATTGATGTTGTTATGCCTAATATACGGATGGGTAAAGTTTGTAATCACACTGAGTTTAAGGAAAACAACTGGATGATTATTTTTAGAGCTGACAGAGGCCATGGGCTTAATGAACGTGCTTCCATCAAACCCCTTTTGAGAAAAAGGAGGTTGTTTAAATGATATATATATGTTATTTAATATATACATATTTTTATGTTTTTTATATAGTTTATACATTTTATATGTTATCACAGAGTATACTTGGAAAGAAATATTTGTGCTTTGTATCCCGTTTTTATACAGTCTTTATACTTTTTATAGATTTTTGTTTCAGGATGGTTGTATGTATTGCCTTTTTAAATAATCTTAGATAATCAAATAATTAATTAGAGATGAGTAGTCATTGGTTTTTTTGAATTTGTGTATTGTATATATTTATATCCTTTTGGTTTGTGTTAAAAGGTCTGAGGAAGCATTTTTATGTGAAAGCGCTTACCGTGGTTTATGCATTAAAAAAAAATTTTGTTTTTTCATTCAGTTTATGCTGCCGTGTTCGTCCTTTCAGTATTTTGCTTGTACAGTGGATGTTTTATAATTATAAAATGAAAGATTTTACATTCTTATTATTTCCCATAGCATTCACTATTGAATGTTTAACAACTCATAATCTAAGAAAATAGTTGATTTTAAAAATAGTTTGATATTTTGGTACCAGCTTATAAATGCTAATAAAACATATTCAGCTGAGTATTTATTAGCCAGATATAATTTACAACAGAATAATTGGTTGAGTCTGAAAAGTTGTAAGTATTTTGTAAATGATAAATTAAAAGTGTCCTTAGACTCACTTGTAAAAAATATCCCCAACATTTTAGAATTTTTAGCATAGGATAGGTCATATCTGTCAAAAATATAGTGTATATTAAGAATGGATTGTTTCTTTGTAGAAGTGACATTTTGGGATTACTCTACAAGAGTTAATAATACAGAGTTTTCTGAGGCAAATAAAACATTATTACTTAAATTGATAAATCAAACATCTTCTTCACTGTACTGGAAGTTATTTACTTAGAAATATCTGCATAGATTCTTTATAAATCCCCATAAGGTTGCAATAATAAATAAAATAGCAAATGTTAATTACTGGAGATATGAAAATAATGTATTAGCAGACTGGCTACAAATGATGCTAGAATGTAAAATGTCTCTGTTTTTGCAAGTGTTCTTGTCAGCTAAATGTTTAATAACAAACTCATTAATATTGTTTAATGCTCCAATTCCAGAGTATTTCAAAAATACAAGTGTCTCTTTTATGGTCAAGTTTAGCAATTGCAAGGAACGTTATTACTTTAAATTGGAAATGTAAAAATACCATATTATTCTCTGAATTTATAAATTTAGTAAAAAGTGTATGCAAGAAAGAATTGTTAACCATTAAGATAAAAACACCTAACATCATGCAGCAGTATTTTGCATGGAAAAAATTGAGTGAGTTACTTGAAAAATACTAATGATATTTGTATTAATTCTTAAAACCTTGATATGGATGATTGTAAATAGTTTCATTTGTTATGTTTTAATAATATACTTGTTTTGTTATATTGTGATTGTTGATAAAAACTGAATAAAATCTAAGAAAAAAGTACTTCACTGAAAAAATCTTATATAAATTAATCATTTGTTACATTTAAAATAGATAACAGGACTGAACATAACATTTTTACTGGTGGTGTGTTCACAAATCTGGGCCTTACCACCTGAACAAAACATTGAACATCAACAAACTTTTCGGAACCAAGGGGGGAATAAAACATTTTACCGGTTTACTATTAGATTTTTGAAGCAAACTCCTTTGACTGTACTGTTGTCAAACACGGAAGTTTGAAAACGGTAATATCAAACACCAAAAGCCAACCTAGGAACAGGTCTTAACATGGGTCAAGATAGGGGAGAGGTTTGTAGTTCAGCAATAACACTGAACACCTATTGACCCATGTTAAAACCATTCCTAAGTTGGCTTTTGGTGTTCGATATTACCGTTTTCAAACTTCCATGTTTGACAACAGTACAGTCAACGGAGTTCACTTCAAAAATCTAATAGTAAAGCCATTTTACCAGGCCAAGAAACAGCAATGAGAAGGAAATCATCAGTATCAGCAATACCCCTAACAACAGTACCAGCAATGGCAACATTAGAACAAGATGGGTAGATGGTAAAATGAACTCTTATGTGATAAATTTGTCTGGTTATAGTCTAAATATGTATGAACAGGCCATATTAGAATGCGGCCTGGAATTTATTCCTACAGTACTACTGAGGCTACATGATTTGAAATGTGATGTGTTCAAGTTTATCAGGAAGTTGCAATTGATGTACATATTCAGGCATAATTTAGAAGTTGTACCTCAGATTTCTGATGAAAATGTTTCTCTTATGTATGATGATGGTAATGACAAAGTCTCTTTTTTGTATAATATTGGATGTCTTTTATATTAATTAATGTTACCCAAGGTATTATTGTTACCAGTCTATGTGAAGGATGTATCAGATTTTTTATATAAAATATAGAACATAGGCTGGAATGATCAGATATATTGGTTTACTCTTGATGTAAATAGTTTATACACAAATATTTATCATGAATTTGGTCTAGAAGCAGTGAGATTTTTCTTGGGGCAAGGTTCAGCTACTGAATATATAGTGAAAATGTTATATTTTTGTTTTACAAATTTTTTTTTTGAATTTAGAGGAGAGTTGTTTAGACAAAAGCAGGGCACAGCAATGGGGGCAGCATTTGCCCCCTCATATGCCAACTTAAGTATGGGTTTATTTGAACAAGTATGTATTTACAGAACTTCATTTTTTCAACACTATGTTAAAAATTATAGCGGGTTTATAGATGACTTGATTTTTTTGAGTGAAGGAGAGGAAACAAATATTGATGAATTTATATCAGAGTTGCAAAATAATAGGTTTAACCTCAAATTTGAAGGTATACAATTAGGAAAAAAAGTATCATTCTTAGATGTAGAGGTAGATGTATCTAAGCCGGATATCTCCATACTAAGATACATAGAAAATTTGAAGATCAAGTTAAGTACCTTAAGGCTACAAGTTGCCATCCCCCTCATACTATAGAGTCGCTCCCTACTGGAGAGTTTATGAGGTTGTATAGTTTATGTAATGATATAGAAGAATTAAGACAGGAAATTTATAGAATGTATAACATGTTCTACTCAAGAGGGTATAGCCAGCAAATAATAGACAAGGCTCATTATAAAACTAGTCAGATTAATACACAAGAATGTAAAAACAATATAATAAGTTATGATAGTAATGAAAGAAAAAATAATTCAGAGATTTATTTCATCACATTATATAGTGTTTTTAGTGATAAAGTTATAGCCATGGTGAAATATTATTGGAATTTTTTAAAAAAATCCAAGGAAGCAAGAGAATGGTTACCAGGGAATTTAAAATTCTCTTATAAAGTAGGGAGAAATATTAAACGTTTTTTAGTTAAAGGTATAGAGATAAAATCAGAACTTAAATTTTATGATGCACTAAGAATAGTTGGTACTGAAATCTGTGGTAAATGCAAGGCATGCAAGTATATAGTTACAGGGTTTGACAATATAAATAGTATAAAATTTAATGGGAAAGCAAATTTTAGATGTGATACAGAGGGCATTATATATGCACTTAAATGCCCCTGTAATAAGTTTTATATTGGTGAAAAGAAAATGCCTTTTAAAGTCAGATTGCTTGAACGCATCAGAGACATTGAAAATGTTAAAATGTCTAGCTCAGTAGCAGAGCATTTTTATTATGAACATCAGAGTCAGTCTCATGGGTTATTTTGTACAATATTAGAGAAAGTTGTAGACAATTATTTGTACAAAAATATTAAAAATGTTTTATTGTATAAAGAAGCAGTTTATATTTTAAATTTTGATACTTTGGTACCACAAGGAATGAATGTAGATTTTAACTGGAGAGTTTTGCTTTAAATAATTTTGTAAGTAATTAAATAATAGGATTATTGGATAATTGATTGAATGAATGTATTATAAATATGGAGTGTGAAGTTTGTTCAGTATTCTCCTGTGAAGGCACCAGCCGAGACGTCAGAGGAATAAACGCTGTTTTGCCTTTTTTCTTGGGTTACTGGTTTGTGGTTTTTATTTTACTGGTTTCAGTTTGTGGTTTTATTAGAATGTAAAATGTCTCTGTTTTGGAAAGAGTTTAAATTTTTTTGCAAGTGTTGTGGTCAGATAAATGTTTAATAACAAACTCATTAATATTGTTTAATGCTCCAATTCCAGAGTATTTCAAAAACACAAGTGTCTCTTTTATGGTCAAGTTTAGCAATTGCAAGGAATGTTATTACTTTAAATTGGAAATGTAAAAATACAATATTATTCTCTGAATTTATAAATTTAGCAAAAAGTATATGCAAGAAAGAATTGTTAACCATTAAGATGAAAACACCTAACATCATGCAGCAGTATATTTCATGGAAAAAAATTGAGTGAGTTACTTGAAAAATATTAATGATATTTGTATTAATTCTTAACAAAAACCTTGATATGGATGATTGTAAATAGTTTCTATTTGTTATGTTTTAATAAAATAGTATACTTGTTTTGTTATATTGTGATTGTTGATAAAAATTGAATAAAAATTAAGAAAAAAGTACTTCACTGAAAAAATCTTGCATAAATTAATAATTTGTCACATTTAAAATAGATAACAGGACTGAACATAACATTTTTACTGGTGGTGTGTTCACAAATCTGGGCCTGAGATGATTACTGAGTCAAAGCCTAATTACTGATTTTAGTCATAAGCTGAAACCATTGAGTCAGACTTGAGCTGTGTATGTGCATAAAATGGGAACATGTTACTGTTCCATGTAGTGTCCAGTCAGCAGCCTAAGCTGTTAGGAATGTCTGCTTGTAAGCAGCTGTGCAAAATACAGTTGTCTGCAGATACAAAATTAGAACATTGGAGGTAGCAGAACTGACACAGTCAATTCACAGACTGGCAGAGAAAATTATTTGTAAATTCATGGAATCAGTTATTCAGTCTCAGTATTTGTGAAGCACATAGTTACTACGTTCTGTAAATAAGGACTGGATAAAAATACAGGGGTTCATTTCTACTAACATATTATGTACCATATACTGAACAGTTTCTGTATTAGCATGTATTTTCTGAAGGACATGGAGTCAAACCTCTGACTGCATCCTTAATTAACATACCAGTAAACCACAAAATTTATGAGGAACAGGTCAACAATATGAGTCAAAACCATGCAGGACAGTTGAAAGGTATAAATACTTATCATACCTCTTAACTTTTTTGTTCAGGAGTCAAGGACAAAATTACAAAATAAGGAGGGCAAAGGCTCAAAATCAGGAATGTGATACAAAACTGAAATGTTTGACATTACTGATGTACTGTAATCCTTATTTGTTTACCAGAAATCAGACATTATATGAGGAACTATGCAAAATATGAGATACGTCAGGGAGAATTGGAAACTATGATATCTGGTTGCCTGCCACTTAAAAAAAAATACTTGCTACAAAATGGGAAATTCCTCACTATGCTGCCAAATACATGCTCCCAATAATTTTACTATCAATACTACCCATCAATCAAAGTTTCCACATTTTCTTATTGGTCCCACCCACATCTATCTTGATATTAAGGCTCTGTGATTCCTTATCTAGATCATGGGTGGGGGTGACTAGAAAGGCCTCAATTTCAAAAGCAGTACAGTACTTTCATTGTAGGATGCTGCAGCCATGGCTGTTTTAGCATGGTTAAAAAACAGACACAAGTTAGAAAAGCACCCCTGGCTGATTGGCACCCTAGGTAGCCACATAGATTGTCTATGCCCAAAGCTGTCCATGAATCACAGCAGCAATTAATCAGATTTTCAGAACTCTTTTCAAGATCCTACTTTGATGGCTAAAACTATGGAGGATTCTTCAGGGCAGCTTTTTTGTGCTTCGTACCATTAATGTTTCACCATTACATTCCCCTTTGATGGTTCTGCATTACATAGTGTTGGCATTCCAAGGAGTGCATTGTCCATGGATTTATGTCCCCCAGGATTCATCTTTGAACTCAGAGTTCTGGGGAACTAGACCAGTCTTGCTGACTATCCAGACACCTCACCTGAAGTAATGCCAATCCATTCTGAAAATATGCCTGTAGTCTGGTATGTCAGTACAAAGGTTGGAGCAAGGTGTAACCACTGTTTGGGAAGCAGTGAGAGTTCGGAAATGAGCAATCTGGACCCAGAATTTTTTTAGTTGCCACACATATTCCTGGAATAACTGAGTTTTTTGAAGACAGATTCAGTCATAGTCTTTTGATGCCCTACAAGTGGTCACTCAGTTTGACAATTTCCAGGATGTTGTTCCTGAGATGACTATCTCTAGTCTGCAGTCTGTTCACCTGTATCATTCTGTATCACCCATGAATGTGAAGTGTTCAAGATTTTTTTTTCTTCATCCATCTACCTAATAAAAAGAGCATGACACATTAATCCAGGATTGGCCGCAGGGGCTATTGTATGCTTTTCCCCATTTCACGGTCATTTTATTGCTCTATTTTGGTCCCTTCAAGTATGTCCGACTGCTGTAGACATTTTTGAGGGAATCATATTCTAGACTGGCTTTGAGGAAGAATCTGTTTGATCTCTTAAGCATGGTGCATCTGAAACTTTGTACCCAAAAGTTGTCAGGTTGGTTGCTGATGTTTAACTCATAGCAAATTATAGATATTATTTCAAATTCTCAGAAATCTTTCAACTGAAAATATGTAAAGGAAAATAGAAGAGGTATTCCATATAGATTGCACAACATGAGATTCATCCATTGTCAGCATCCATGTCTAATGTTTTTCAGTATTTGTTATAAATGCTTGACTTGAGACTCAGTTGTCCATATCCAGTTTTCATGCTGGACAAGATTTGCCTTTCTTGGTTTCTCTGAAAGAATGAGAGGTGTTCTAGTGGGGCATGATTTTGTTTCCATCCTTCCAGTAAACAGACTGTCCTCTCATGGGAACTTTATTTTGTTCTGAAGAAATTAGCCCCTTCTCCATTTCAACTGGCTGCCACTGCAGGCATGGCTGACATCATATGAGACGAAGCCCTAGATAAGGGACTTCATGATGCCTTCCACTGTCCATCAACTCACCCCACCCAAATGCCCATGTGATGCCTCTTGCTCTCCCCATATGACCCAAACACAGTGAAAATTGTTTTGTTTTGTTATACTTTGTCTTACTGTTCTGTTTTTTTTGTCATATTTTCAACATAGCTTAACTGGCCAAGACTGCACTATAATAACTATGGTGAAACAAATTAAATTAATCTATGTTTTGAGGAATGGTAGGATTCCAGATCCTTGGGGTTCTAGATGCTCTATGGTACATTTTAGGGCTTTTATCCTAAAATTCTGATAGTATCTTCTTCTTTTGGCTTTTCCTGGTTAGGGGTCGCCACAGCAGATCACCTGCCCGCTCATGATTGGCAGTGGAGTTGTATAATAGCCTGAATAAGAATCACTTTTTTAGCTGTCTATCACTGTCTAGGGCATGCGCTCACAATCATCTTTCATTGTCCATGATACAATTCCAAGACTGAAACAAGTGTAAGTTTTAAATAACTGTAGAACAGTCTAGAGGTTTTGTTTATACACAACAGCTATGTAAAATTAAAGAACCTGATTTATTATTGTCAAATGTAAAAAGTCTAACCAGTATGTATTTTGCTTAGAATGTAGCATGTTCTTTCAGGTTAAAAGTGCTAATCACTTATTTAATCCCACCAAATTTGCATAATGCTTCAACAGTTGTTTATCAGTGCATGATATAGTCATGTATAATCACCATACGCAGTCATCTGTCTGCAATTAAAGATTCCTGTACCCTAACAAGGTTATTCTATAAGAGGTCAACATAGCTCACAAAAAAGTCCTCTCTAGTGCTCAGTTTGTGGGGAAGCCTGTCCTAGTTAAAATAAGATATCTGTGCCTAGCTTAAGTGTAGGGCAATAGAATCGGCATAAGCTACATATTTATACCTAAATACTCAGATGTGGCATTTTAGTAATTTGACCTTTACATTTTAAGTTAGAGTTGCATTAACAGATTTTATCAGTTGTTAGTGATTTATTTATGTTGGGTTATAAGAAGTCTTTTTCCAAAAGTATGTTTATGAACATCACAGTTTTATGTCAGTTTAAAAAAGATAATTAAAGTTCATTCACAAATATCACTGGCTAGAATGTTTTGCCTTAAGTGCCATTGCTGTGGCAGTAACTAACACCTCACTGTCAAAGTCAGTTATTTTGGAACAGAGTAGCATAAAAATTTTCAGGGCAGTAACATTTTGTAGTATAATTGGAAACTACTGAATTATTAACTTAGCAATTCAGCAGTTTATATAGTATAAAACATGGGACTGAATGTCAGCTTAGCTGATTTCTAACCTGCTCCTTGTATACGCACACACAAACACACTGATGATTTGTTTTTGAATGGATATTCATTAGTAAATTTGATCAGAAATAAATGGTTTAAAATTAATAAATACATAATTGGATCCACCTCCTTCAAAACAAAATATCCTGCTGTTTATTTTGCTATAGTAAAAACAGCAATGCCTATGTGAAATCCTTTGAGAAAAGTCTAGGTGGCACTAGTACAGCCCTATTTCTATCCGTCTCTGTCTCATTCTCTCTTTCTGCATATGCTCTGTATAATCATGGAAACACTAAGTGCCCACCTGGACATTATGAGGTATGTCACAAACACATTACTCTTGCTTTCATACTACTTGTAAAGACCTTGCAAACATGCAGACATGCAAACACAAGTGAGGGGAGGCATCTGCATCTTTAATTTAATCACAATTAAAGACATTCTATGTGTGCCTATATACACACAAACACACGCACACACTGACATTCATGTGCAACCCTTCCACACACACAAAAACACACAGACGCACACACACACACACACACACACACACACACACACACACACACACACACACACACACACACACACACACACAGAGTCCAAAAGCATTAAATGAGCTTTCATGCCACAATGACAACATTATTATACCAGATGGAGGAATTCTCCCTTCCAAGAATAATATCAAAATACCATTGTGGCAGGATTTAACATAAAAAGGGCAATATCTCTGCAATGGAAGCTACAAAATGGTGTTTTCTTCGGTGCCAAAGAGAAAGTAATGAGTTTAGATTTTTGTCTTAAACTTTGTGGTTAAGAGCCATTGATTCTTTTATTATAATAAGTCTAGTGACAGTTACACAATGTCAATTCATGGTCAGGAGTGTTATTATTGCAATTCACATCAGAGTACTGAACTTTCTAAGAGTAAAGAAATACCCTGATCTTCATTTTTGCTGAGACTAAAAGTCTCAAGCTCAGGTCAACTAATCAACTTGAAAATTCAAACAAAATGTTTGGAAAAGAACAGAGTGGCATATACCCCTCAAACTCACACAAAATTGATTTCCTGTACAGGACTCTGTTTCAGTATGGCAAGAAATTTAATGAAAAAATTGAAATATAATAACGAATAATTTAGGGACAAAAGAGAAACAAGAAGTGATTCAGTTACTGATGGCAGTGTTTGTGGTTGTTAAACCTATGACTAATGTGTCTGAAATGAGAGAATCATTGCACACAGTTCAGCTGACTAAATTGGTAAAAGTTAATGCTGTGCTACCTATATCAAATGCACCCTTATTGGACAATGAAATATAATTTCCTTATTTGCCTGAGATACTTAAAAAAAAAGAAAGTAAACTTATTTGGAAGAGGTTCAAGATAATATAAATACCATATAAAAAGTAGGTGAATGTAAAATATCAGAGAAAGTTCAGATAAGAGACTAAATGCAAATTTTGTCAAATTATGTATTACAAAATTAAAAGAAACATATTTTAGATAAGGGATTTAATTTTGTACTGCACCTGATATAAATAATACGTTTTCAATTTTATAATGTTTATCAAATAAAAGAATGGTGGAATGCCAAAATGGAGGGCATTCTGGGTGAATAATGACATAAGAAGAATATGATTCAAAGCGCCTCTGTAATATACCACCAAGCCATCCAAATGTAAAATTATTTTCACAAGTATGTAAAGGGGATAGAAGAAGGTTAACGATTAATAAATAAAATGCTATGATAGTCTTAATAAGTATGAAACAATGGCATTAATTAACATTTGTTCTAAGAACAATATAATAATCAAACCTACTAACAGCAGTTGTAGTGATGGTTAAGCAAGCAATAATGCCCAACAAGGTGTGTGCTATGTGTAATAAACACATGCCCAGGAGTGTTCTGAGGCCAAAGCTGTAGGCCAAAGGTTTTTACACCCCATGGAAGGGCATTATTTAAACAATAACATAAACTCTAGAGGGCATTATTGTTAAATTATCTATTTTTATTTATTTATTTTTTTATTAACGTATTTTCTTTTACTATTTTTAAGTAAAACAGTTCCCCCACCTTATCTTTCAAACATGTAGTATATATAACTTTTGTTGGAGGAAGTATTTTACATCCAAAATATAAGTTTGGTAAGTATTTAATACCTACATACACTACCCTCCACACAAATTCAGAAGCAGTGTACATTTAAAAACACACATGCTTTAACTTAATTAATAATGCCAACTATTAAAAGTTTTATACCTGCATATTTCTCAACTATCAATTTTTTTTCAGAATGTCCAGATTTTTATCTCATTTTTTTTTTTTTTTTTTGGTATGATCCTAGTAAAATTTTAGTTTTTGCTGGAAAATCATTGGCGGTTGAAGTCACTAAATAATGAAAAACATTTAAGTTTGTCTTCTTAGCCTTCAGAAAATGCAGGGTAAAACAAATCCTGTTATACTAGCAGCATTTTAATTTTATAAGAGCAATACTGAAAATCTATCCCTATTTGTGTGACTTTGTTTCCCCATTATTCTAGGTTTTGTCCCGATTTCTCAAGGTAAAGAGGGTGCGAATTATGCATACCTCTTAATTTTAAAGGAAAATATGCTGTTTGCTGCAGCCACTGCTTAATCTCTATCTCTCTCTCTCTCACATTCTCATTCTCTTACCTGTCATTCATGCACACAAATGCATACACACACACATATACAAACACACTTTTCAATTTTTAAGTATCTATTTGTTTTAATTTTATACTCACTAAACAGCAAAAGTTAACCTTCTTACATTTTGAGCACAACTGCAGCTTAATATGCTGCCATGAAGTGGAGGACTCGTTTTTCAGTGGACATTACCTATATATTAACATTCTGCTAGAGAACATTAATTCTCTAATCAGAGTGATGATGTACTTCTAAGAAGTATTATGATCATACTACAAATAGTATGCTTTTTTACTTGGACATATATATATATATGTATATTATAACAGAGGAAGAGAAGAGGAGAAATATAATGTTACTTATGGTTTATTTAATATAGGGGATTTTGTCCAAAGAGTTCATGGTTATTTGATATTCATGCATTTCAAAATACCACATGTGTATATGTGTATATATATATATATATATATATATATATATATATATATATATATATATATATATATATATAGGCTTACCTACACATTTGTACTGATACTTTCCCTGAGCAGCATTAGGGCAAGAATTTAATGTTACATTGAGTTTCTCTACACTGTATTGCATTGTGTGGAGGCAACAGTGATCTTTTTGTTTTTTTCCCTTTCATTTATTATGGTGTGACCATGGATTAGGTATATATGAGTTAGGGGATAGAGGGAGCTTGTCCCCCATATTAGGGGGTGCAGGAGAGCTTACCCCCTGCAAAAATAAATTTTTTGTTTTTTTTTAGGATTATTTTCAACACATTTTCACTGTGTAATTTGTGAGCCTTGGTGAGCTTAAGAATCATTCCTTGCATTCATGCAGGGTAAGCATATATGCATGCACATCCACATACACACATACACACAAGGACAACAAAACAAATATTACCCGTGGATCAGTAGAGGAATTAATATATACCATAAATTCATTAATGGTCTCAGTATTACCTACCCATACTAAAAATATATCATCCAGGAATCTCAAATAAAATTTAATATGATGAAAAAATTCTGATTTAAAGACAAAATTGGTCTCTTGATACCACATGACAGCATTTGCATAAAGGGTGTGGAGGCTGCACCTCTTAGCTGTCTAAAGATCTCCCCTTCAAACAATGCAAAATTATTGTGAAGCACTAGTTCCATAAACAAAATTAAATTCCTAATGTCCTTATTAGTAAGTTTGTTATGGATAACTAGTGGCTGTGAAACTAATCCAGATCAATTTATGTGGTATAACAGAAAACAAATCCTTAAAATCAAGAGTTACTAATAAAAATCCTTCATTCAAATTTAGTTTCATGTGTCATTTGTAAAAATTTCCAAGTATCCTTTATGACATGTTTTTTTATCTAGAAAAAATGCTTTAATTCAAAATCAGTATATTTAGCTATTGCTTCTGGTTTGGAGCATTTTGACACTGCATTAGGTCTTAGGGGTGGATCTGAAACATTTTTATGTTACTTAGGAATACCAAAAAAGGAAGATATAATAGGCTTAGTAACAAACATATGATGATGTTCATCCCTAGATAAATCTCCTGACATTAATAAATCATAGGCAATCACATATTTAGCATTAAAAGCTATTTCAGCTTCTTTAGTTGAAGTAATGGTAAACATTTCATGATCAAATAATAATTGGAATATCTTTTGATTGTACATCATATCAATGAATACAACACCCCCCCCCCCCGTTATCAGGTTTGATTATATTTATGGTATGATTCACAAATGACCTCAAAGGCATTTGATAAAGGATTTATAGGAGGGTTGAATGTGCTCTTCCTTTTCAAAGAAATGGGAATACATTCTCCTTTTCCATCAAAGAATATTCTGATATTCATTTTTCTAACAAACAGATTTAGTTCAGAAAGTATATTCACCAAACTTGTTTTCACAGTGGAAAAAAAAGTAAACCCTTTACAGAATAAGTTAGCATAAGTATCATTAACTTCCAAATTACTATAATTATAGATCTTAAAATCTCTGAATGTATACAAGACACCATTAAGGTCTATTAAGTCTAAATCTTTGTTCCTGTCAGGTCGCCTCTCTTGGGGCTGCCTTGATCCTCCCTTTCTTTGACTTGGATATATATTCATTTGATTGTTCCACTGTGCTAATCATTTCAAGCGTCTCATGGGGGAATTATAGAAATCATCAGTGTTTAGTTCATTACTAACAGAGGTGATTTCAACGTGAAAATTGTAAAATGTATTTGTAATTTGTAATTTTCTGTAAAATAAGCTCTGAAACCAATGGTAAAATGTCTATTCATAGCCGTTGTGTTTTTTATTTCCTTTTTAAATAACAGGTAAAAATTACCAGTCTTATAATCTCTAATATCCCTAACTAATTTCTTACATTTTCTATCAAAACGTTTTTTACAGTTATTATCAATGCTCGTAATAATATTATCAAATTTAAAACTTCTACTTAAAAAAAAAAATAGATCATTGTTAATAGGTACCTGAAGTTCCTTGGTATGTTTCACCAGAGTTTTTCATGGCTCTGTTGTTATGTTTCATCAGGATAGATGTTAGTTCCAGACCAGCATAGTAAAATAGTTGTATCAGCTGTTCTTAAAGTGACAAAACTTTTATTACCTCATTGGGAACCTTGAAGAACCTTAGACCCTTTGGAACCCTCTTATTTTTTAATACATTCTCTCATAAACATGTTGATGAGTTGTAATACTTTATATTTCCCCAGTTTCTTCTAAAATAAGTTAAGAAATAAAATATATAAAATAAAAATAAGTTAAGTGAAACAAGCACTTATAAGCTTTTATATCGCCCACAGTATGAAGTTATTATTAGAAACGTTAAGGACACTCTATATAATTTGCTTATGAGTAGACAACTTGATGAAACACTTTTTTTTTAGCGTGAAGCATCCTATAATTCCCAATATCAAGGGCTTACCTAAAGTTCATAAGTCCTTGCAAAATCCCCTTTGAGACCAATTGTTGATGGTGGTAGTTGGGCCACTGAGCCCATTTCTATTTATGTAGAAAGTAAGTTGGGGCCATTAGTTAGGGGAATACCCACCATATTCAAAGATACTACACATTTTTTGAATGATTTGAAGGAATATGGAGAGAAATTTGATCTAAGAGATTGCTTAATGGTCACTTTAGATGTGCAAAGTCTGTTTACCTCTATTCCAAACACTTATGGCATAGAGGCTATAAGGGAAGTTTTGAATGACAAGAGGGATGTGTGGAATGATGAAGTGATCTTGATATGCATAGGTTCATAGGTTCATAGGTTCATACTAGGCTATCTGCCCTAGGGCATTTATAAGCCTAGCCAGACTTGTGCGGCTTTCACCACCCCTTAGGTTGAAGAATACTATACCCATTAGTTTGCCGTGCCTCTGTCCAGCAGTGATACAGAGATGATCCCCGGGGTAAACCTATGATCTCCCATCCACTGGTCAAGATTCCTCTTGGACAGAGCCAGCGAGGTGCTCTGTCTCACATGGACCGGGATTCTGTTCCACAGCACAGGGAGTCTCTGGGTGATGAATCTGTCCCTCCAGCACGTCCTATTTATATCCGTGTTGAGGTTTAAGTCTCTTGCTCTTGTGGCTCTGGTGGATTTGGATTTTTTGAGGTGGAGCATGTCCATTAATTCCGGGTTGGACATGGCCTTGTATGTCAGGCACAGGTCACCTCTGAGCAGATGGTATGCGACTGAATAGAACTGGAGTTTCTTCAGTCGGGCAGCATATGGCATATTTTTGAGCCCCTTTATCCCTTTGGTGAGGAACTTTTGGGGGTCTTTCCAATTGCTGCAGGTGTCGGGTAAGATACATTCCGAATGGGGCATTGTACTCAATCATTGGTCTGATAAGTGAAGAGTACAGGGGAACAATGACCTCCCTTGATCTGGATGTGAATCCCTTCATAATCAGGTGGGCAATGTAGAAGGTCCTCCTAACCACTTTGTCAATGTGAGTGTCAAAATAAAGGTTACTGTCAACTTGGGTCCCCAGGTCCCTGATAACATCTTCTGTGCTTAATGGATTGCCACCTATGTGGTAACTTGGGGTTACCTTGTTTTTACCAAAGGGTATGACTATACATTTTTTGGTGTTTATCTTAAGGCCATGGCTCTGGCACCAGTTATCCATTTCTATGAGACCTCTCTGAAGGATATCTGTGTCTGATGGATTTTCAACTATGGCGCCCAGTTTGCAGTCATCTGCAAACTTTGTCAGCCACAATCCTCCAATGTTTGCCTGCACTTCTGAAAAGTAGATGCCGAACTAGAGGGGGCCCAGGACTGAGCCCTGTGGGACACCGCTTGTGACCGGCTTGGAGTCTGACATGGCACCAGCAACTCTAACCCTGTGGGTTCTGTCCTTGAGCCAGTTTGCTACCCATCTTGTGACATATGGTTTTACATTTAAGCTGGTGAGCTTTTCTATGATACCTGAATGGGGTATTGTGTTGAAAGCTTTTGCAAGGTCAAGGTAGGCTGTGTGAACTGCCTTACTCTCATCAATGGCCTTGGTGACTGTTTCAAAAAAGTCGACCAAGTACAAGAGGCATGATCTGCCCTTGACAAAGCCGAATTGGGTAGGATCCAATGTCTGTAGGTCCCCTATGTCTTTATTTATGAGTTCCATTATGATCCTCTCCATAGCTTTGCAGACCAGGCTTGTTAAGCTTATGGAGCAGTAATTACCAGGGTCCATAGAAGCACCGCCTTTGTGGAGTGGGACCACAGTTGCCGTACGCCACTCTTTGGGTACGTATCCTGTGGTAAGGCTAAGATTAAACAGCAGCTTTATGTATGGGTTTAGTTCCTCATTGAGTTCGTGTAGCACACAGCCGGGGACACCATCCGGTCCCATTGATGCTGTGTTTTTAGCTTTAGAGAGAGCAGCTCTCACCTGGGCATTTGAGATGATTGGGAGGCTACACTCTGCTGGGATAGATATTTCTCCTTTTGGGTGGGAGGGAGGGGAGAAATTTTCACTGAACCTGTCTGCCAGTATGTTTGCAATGTCTGTGGGTTCAGTGATTTTTGTATCATTTTGGACTAATTCTGAGCATATCTGGGAGTTTCCACCCAGATTTCTAACATAGCATGTTGTTGGATTTGATTTTGTCTAACAATGTATTTATGTATGACAATAAGATATATTTACAACAATGGGGTGTCACGATGGGCACCCCGTGTGCAAATTTGTACGCTAATTTAGTTGTCTATCATTGGGAAACACAATATTTGTTTAATAATGACTTTAGTTCACACATAAAGTTATATAGATGCTTTGTGGATGACATTTTTTGCCTTGGGATGGGGAGCCTTCCCTTTTCTGTGAGTTTATAGCATATTTGGAGTCAACTACACACTTCTTGAGGTTTACTGTGACACAATCCTATGAGTCAGTGGACTTTTTGGATGTAACAGTACACAAAAATGCAGCAGGGAATATTACCACAGGCGTATTTCTTAAATAGTCTATTAGATTATAGTAGTATGTACCCTAGGCATGTGTTCCCTAATATTATAAGAGGTCAACTAAATAGAGAATTTGTGTGGACAAAACTGATATGGTGAGTGAAGTGGACAATCTGGAACAACTGTTTTTGGACAGGGGCTATAAGGGATCCAACTTTTGTGCAGGAGATTTTATCTTTGGAGAGAGCATGCCATCTAGAGGATTAAATAAACAGGATTGGAAAGTTAGAGTGTATTTTGTCATGAAGTATGCCAATGACAATAATAAGGTGTGCAACATAATTTAAAATAATTGGCATTTTTTAATGGGAGATAGAGATAGAGCTAAGCGGTGTACATGCATTTGCGTGTACGGCCGATGGTCGACTGCAGAATGCCAGGACTGCAGAATGTTGAAGTTATAGATGTTGAACCTGAGAATACCAAACGCCAGCCAGGCAACTATACCCCCCCTCTCGACCCATGGTAGCACTTGATTGGTCGGGTGTACGATCAGGAAATTTGAATTTGATGTTGTGTGCGACATTCTGTGCATTTGCATGAACAAGATTCGACAATTAGGTTCGGAATTTCGCTGGATCGATCTTTGGCCGCATGACCAACTGGATGTAAACCCAGCTAAGCCATAGGTGATGCACCTAGGTTCACATACAGGAACAATCAGAATTTGGTTCATAGGTTCATAGGTCGGTACTAGGCTGTCAGCCCTAGGGCCTATACAAGCCTAGCCATAACAATTCCCTGGCTATTTCTTCCCACACTATTTACTTTCCTGGACCCCTGTCTAGCAGGGTGACTGACATGATCCCCGGGGTGAATTTCTTTCTCCTATCCAGTCGTCAAGGTTCCTTTTGAAGAGGGCCAAAGAGGCACTCTGCTTGACATATATGGGCAATCTATTCCAGAATCTGGGGAGTCTCTGGGTCAGCAACCTATCCCTCCAGCATGTTTTGTTTATTGTGATGACAAGGTTTAGATCCCTGGAGTGTGTGGCTCTGAGGGATTGCGATTTCTTTAAGTGTAGCATGTCCAACAGCTCTGGGTTTGACATGGCCTTGTATGTTAAGCAGAGATCACCTCTGAGTAGACGATATGCGACAGAGTATAGCTGGAGTTTTTTAAGGCGGTCAGCATAGGGCATCTGCTTTAGGCCTGTGATTCTTTTAGTGAGGTATTTACGCTGCCTTTCCAGTTGTTGCAAATGTCTTTAGAGGTACATACCAAACGGGGCGTTGTGTTCTATAATGGGTCTAATGAGGGATGAGTATAGTGGGGCAATGACCTCCTTTTTTTTGGATGAAAAGCCTTTAGTGATGAGGTGTGCCACATAGAAGGATTTCCTGACTGTTGTGGCGATGTGTTTATTGAAGGTGAGACCACTGTCCACCTGTGTCCCTAAGTCTCTTATCACACTTTCGGTGTTTAGTGTACTGCCACCTATATGGTAATTCATGGGTACATGTTTTTTCCCAAAGGGGATAACTATCATTTCTTGGCATTGAGCTTGAGCCCATGGCTCTGGCACCAAGCATCTGTTTCTGTAAGGCCCTTTTGTAGAGTATCCACATCATTTGGGGATTCAATAATGGCTCCCAGTTTGCAGTCATCTGCAAACTTTGTTAGCCAGAGTTCCTTAGTGTTGTCCTGTACTTCAGAAAAGTAGATGCCAAACAAGAGCGGTCCCAGGACTGAACGCTGAGGTACTCCACTTGTCACTTGTCTGAAGCTGGATTTGGAGTCAGCTACTTTTACAGTGTGGGTTCTATCAGTAAGCCAGTTAGCAACTCATTGGGTGACTTAGGGATTAATGCCCAGCTTAGTAAGTTTATCTATGATTCCAGAGTGGGGGATGGTGTCAAATGCCTTGGAAAGGTCTAGATAGGCTGTGTGGACCACCTTACCCTTGTCCATGGCTCTGGAGACTGATTCGAAGAAGTCAATCAGGTTCAGGAGGCAAGATCGGCCCTTCACGAACCCAAACTGGGTGGGGTCCAGTGTTTGAAGGTTGCCAATGTCTTTGTTTATAAGTTACATGATAATATGTTCCATGGCCTTGCAGATAAGGCTCATCAGACAGATGGGATGGTAGTTTCTGGGATCCAAGGTGGATCCCCCCGTGTGGAGTGGGATAACTGTAGCTCTGCGCTACTCAGTGGGCACGAAACCTGAGGTGAGGCTATGATCAAACATGAAACTTAGGTGAGGTGCCAGTTCATATTGTAGTTAATGTAGTACACAGCCCAGGATGTCATCTGGTCCCATGAATGCTGTATTCTTAGCTTTGGAGAGTGCGTTTTTTACCTGTGTGGCCGTTATTACCGGAATTTGGCAATCTTCCGGTATTGAGATGGGCCATTTAGGGGGTGAGAGGGGGGTGAAGTTGGCACTGAATCGATCTGCCAGATTATTAGCAATATCCTTGGGATCAGTATATTTAATGCCATTCTGTTTTAGCTCAGAGCAGATCTGAGCATTGCCGTTTAGATTCTTGACATAGTTATAGAATGCCTTTTGGTTGTCTTTGGAATCTTTGGCAATTTTATTTTCGTAACAAGCTTTGGAGGATTTTATGAGAGATTTTCTTACTGAGACTGGTATGGGAGTTTTTTGCATCCTGAGATTTTCCTCTTTTCTGCAACAGCTTCTTCCTTTTGTTGTAAAGTTTGTTTATGGCAGGGGACCACCAGATTGGCTTCCTTTTTTGGATGAGAGCATCTTGGTTCTATTTGGGATGGCACAATGCATGCATGAGTGGATGTGCTCGTATAGTGCTTTGTGTAGGATTCAGCAGTTGAACTTTCAGTTCCCATCTGCATGGGTGTCATGAAGTTTGTCACTTCTGACTTGAGTAGCATGAAGTTGAATTTGGAGAAGTTTTTTTATGGAGGTTTCCTTACTGGGGGGTGGGGGTGGGATATGGATGTTAAGGGTGATTAGCTTATGGTCAGACCTGACTAATGAGGGGGTGACCATAGGTGTGGAGCATTGATTTCCCATATTGATAATGACCAGGTCTAGGATATTGGAGCCCTTGGTGGGACTATGGATTAGTTGATCCAGGGCATTGGAATTTATGAATTCCAAGAACCATTGGGCAAAGGTTTTAGTACATGTGTAGTTTTCCCAGTTAATGGCAGGGTAGTTAAAACCACCCAGTATTAGGGTGTTTGGTTCTATCTTAATTTGAAATATCTGTTATGTACAGAAAGACAATAGGGGTTGATTCAGGGACGTAAGTTGGGTACGTTCCCTTGCATGAAATGTAGAATGTGTGATGTTATCTGTAAGACTCATCACTATACTCACCCTGTTTTGAATTTTGAGTTTGAACCTAGATTCTGTGCTTCCTGTAACACGACTAATTTAGTATATATAGCGAATTATAATGACTGTGACTGTTTCTATGTGGGTAAGACATTGAAATGCCTTAGAGATAGGGTATAGCAACATTTATGTGATGTTAGGAATAAAAAACACATTAAATGCTATAGCTAGATATGTCATAGAGTTTACCACACACAGTTTTAGTTTTAGAGTTTTACAACCAGTCATGCTGAATAAAAGAGGAGGAGATAATAATAATTATCTGGAACGTGTTGAGCTTAGGTGGATTTTAAAGATGCAAGCACATATCTATCCAGGATTGAATAATAATGTATGTGTTAAACCAGAACTTGCACGTCGCTTTAAGAGTAATAATGTTTGAATTGTTTTAAATTACTAGTAAATTTGTTGTTAATTGATTAATTGTTTTAAATTGAATGCTTGGATGTTACTATCTATATGTTTGTGAAGTACTACTTTTTTTAAGGATCTGATGAAGCATAGTTTATCTATGTGAAAGCGCTTGTCTTTTTATTAAACTGGAAGTCTTTTTGTTAAACTGGAAACTCTAGCCATGTTGGTCTTTTTGATTTTATCTTACATTTTCATTTTTCTCAAGTTAGAACTTTGGGTTGCATTGGTAGTGTTTTTTATTTCTTCTAAAATAAATTAAGACAGTCATCCAGGGAACCAAATATGCTTATGTTATTTCCTCCTTTGGTAGTAGGGAATGAAAAAGATTGGTATAGCCAGTTTTCAAAATCCGGTCTTCCTCTGTAGCATTCATAGGTTGCATTAACAACAGTAACTCTATCAAACTCATAGCTGTCATTAAATCAGTACATTACAAGGCTGCCTTGCTGGTATCAGCTGAGAATCAAAATATAAACATTAAATGAAGTGACATAGAGTCTTAATGGCATTATTTAATGCTCCGATATCAAAATGCTCATTTAAAACAGCAGCACATTAAGGGTTTATTCCAAATGCATCAGTTCCATCTGTATGAAAGACACATAAAAACTTCCCCCACCCCAGAAGCCAAATTGAAATTAGAAACTTATACCTATGGGAAGCAGACAACTGGTCAAATGTCAGCACAATTGGTTGAAGAGGCATTTGATAAAAAAATGACAGCATTACTTAGAGCAGGTTGCAGTGCAGTGTGGATATGGGACTTTCCCCTTTCCCCATTGTATTGTGATTTCAGCATTGGTATATATGAACTGCAGGGTCTGTGGGGGTGCAGGGGGTTTACCCCTCTGTCAAAAGCTTATTTTGAACTCATATATATATATATATATATATATTTATAGAGTCCCCAAAATCCATAAGAATTTACTAGAGCCATGAGACCTAGAGTGGAACGGGAACTATATAAATGAAGCTGTGTGAATCTTTCTAGATTATGTTTTACAACCATTGGTTATGAAAATGTATGGTTTTGGGAAAGATGCAGACTGCATTGTGGCTAAAAGATATAGAGGTATGTAAGTGCAAGTTTTTTATGATGATAATAATCAATGCATTTATTATTTATTTTAGTTTGATAATTCAGACAATTCAGTCTACATGGGTATAAATTATAGCTGTTATGGAATTATTCTGAATATAGTCAGGATTTTACTAATTTGGCCAATTATAATATGTGATTATATTTTGAGAAATAATGTCTTTGAATTTGGGGGAAATATATTTTTACAACAGAGGGGATGGCTATGGGTAACCCTCTAGTTCCACCTTATCCATCCATCTATTCATATAGCTACAACACCTTTTTCACATTTTTTTTTCACATGGGGTAGGGGTATCCAGCCTTGAGTCAAACTACTGAAACATAATTTAGATTTTAATTCAATTTTAGTGTATATGTTTTATTGATAAAAACATCTGTGTGTGTGTATGTGTGTGTGTGTGTGTGTGTGTGTGTGTGTGTGTGTGTGTTTGCGTGTAGAATGTTTTTTCAGAAATTATTCTTTTTAAGTTTCATCTGTTTTCAAAAGAAGTTTGCAAACGTTTTGCAGAATTCTGTTAATTTGTTTTTTACACACACACACACACTATTGTCCTTGTACTGTGAGTCAGTAAATGTGTAGATAGCACACTGACTTCATTTATAAACAACTGAAAACGTATATAACATAATATTTCATCAAAACAAGTTGTTGTTGAGTTATAAATAAACAGAATTCATTTGAATTCATTTGTCAATACTCTGCACTCCTTGAATGAAGAACATTATTTCCAGATGTGTTTACAGTTTTGGATTATAGTCCTGAACAAATGCTGATATCAAACATTTCTTGGTTCCATGTGTATGCTCTTAAATGGGATCTGGCCACAGTACATGGTAGTAAATATAGTTTTAATGAGATATTGATGTTTTTATAGTGGGTTACTCAACATCTGGCAATATATATTGTCTATATGTTGGGCAGTTGACATTTTTATGAAATGCTGTTCTGAATCTAGCTTTCCGAAGCACCGTCTGTTCTTGTTATAAGCTGGGTAATGTTTCAGGAGTGTGACAAGGAGGTACTGCTTTTAGGCCATTTTTATAAGTTTCCGAAGATATGAATATTTTGTCATTTCATTTTAATTTAATTTTGGTGGTCATGATGTTTGCATCATATACTTGCATCTTAACATTTCTTTCTGAAATCTTGCCCGACTCATTCATTATTCAGCCTTAGTACTATTACAGCTTTTATTGTTGTTCTTTAACTTGTTAACCTTTAGTGATTTATTCAGCCTTGTTATTCACGCATTTTCCGGATCTTTCTCTGTAACAACACAGTAAAAATGTCTAGTAGCTGAACATAGAGCATACATTCAGTTTACACCATTTTGTTATATTTGATGTTTTTTCCCTCTTCCTTAAGGATATTAATATACAGTGCTTTGTTTACAGTGTGATTGTCACTACTCCCTCCCTTGTGTTGCTATGGCATTCATCAGGCCTTCTTTTAGTTA
Source organism: Protopterus annectens (assembly GCF_019279795.1). Taxonomy (NCBI): domain Eukaryota; kingdom Metazoa; phylum Chordata; order Ceratodontiformes; family Protopteridae; genus Protopterus; species Protopterus annectens. The sequence goes on along the minus strand of NC_056744.1, from coordinate 636,304,549 downwards.
ATAGAAAACAGAGACAACATGAGAGACTCATGGTTTTCCTAGGAATGTAATGCTGTGCTGCTGATGTTTCATTTCACTGTTCCTTGGCTTTTTAGGACATCAGAAGGTAAGAAAATGGAATAAGATTTAAAAGTACAAGATTCATTCAGGTGTGTTCAGCTCACCTGGCCAAGAGTGTGTGTGTGTGTGTGTGTGTGTGTGTGTGTGTGTGTGTGTGTGTGTGTGTGCGTGTGTCTACTAGTGTCTGGTGCATGAGTGCCTGAATGCTAAGTGAGAGTATGGAGAAATGGCAGAAAAACACACTGAAAGAGCTTCTGGAAAGTCAGGCTGTAATGAGGACAATTCAAAACTGAGTTAGCAGAAAATCTGTGTCCTACCTTGCACAGTAACTGTCATGTTCTTCTTACGTCATCGTGTGTTTTCCTTACATCATCTATTGCAAAATCACTTTTAGGTCAAATGTAAGGTGAAATATATGAAGACAGAAAGCAATATGAAGACATGCACACTCTGGGTTGGACTAGGAGGCATTTAATTAAACTAAATCAATGCATTTTTGTTAATCTTTTTTCATGACTTAGCATAGCAAAAAAAAAATCTTATTTCTGAAGGATTAAATATGAGTCCCAATCCGTATTTCATTTAGCTAAGCATAAAATATATATGATATCCAAAGGGCCAGCCTTTGGTAAAATGGAAACCAAAGCAAAGGGGCTTCATGGTGCCCCCACACTCATCACCTCGTGCCATCACCACCCCCATCCTGGCATACCCACACCATCCGGATGACTTTATTATTCATTTTTCTCACAGTTCTCTTTTTCTTCATATTTTCTCTGCATACACTCATTCATTTAACCCATTTTAAGTAGGCAAGACTGCCTACTGAAAGCTATGGAGGAAATAAGTGCATTATACCAGTGGTCTGGGTGCCCTATAAGCTTCCGAGTTACATTTTACAGGTTTTTAAACAACATTTATATTCACTGATGGCCTGAACATATATCATAATTAAAGGAACAAATTTACTTTTTCTTTTCAACTTTAGTTTTCCATGAATCCTTTCAATGCAGTCTAACTGATCAAGGCTACACTATAATAGCTAAATTAAGCTGGGGTCTAGAGGCCATTAGATACCCAGAAGCCATAGGTTTATGGATATTTTGAGGTATATTTTAGAGTTTTTCCCAACCTTTTCATCCAATGATGACCTGAACAAAATCATGCAAGAAATGTAATCTTGTTTTTTTTTATTTCAAGGAAGAAATAAGTTGGAACCAAGGCTTAATGCTGAAAGCTGAACAAATAACAGTGCACTTTACATGAAGAAGATAAATGCTTATGATGATACATAAATCATAGCTGGAAACAGCACCTGCTTACCTACCCCACCTTAAAAAAATTCTATGTATCCCCCAGCAAACAAACAATCTATTTCACTGCACTAAAATAAATAAATATGGAAAGAGTGCCCCTAGAAGCATAGTGCTTTAGGCAGCTGTACTGGCTTGTGCATAACGTCAGCCTTGGATATGCATATCTGCTGTTAATTTGAACACGTGCATTAATTATTTTTTTAAAAGAGCAATTGACAATTTATAAATTATTTTATGTTCCTTTTAAGAGAACACTTTCTTAAAATACAACAAAAGAAATTGAGAAAAATTGAGATATAGGAGAACAGATGACCATATTGTCAGGAAACCTTTGTCAGTTAGTTTTACATTACTTAAAGTATTTTCATGGCAACTATCTTCAGACAGTAGGAAAAATAAGCCCAAGGATTCAGAAAGATTCTTAATGCTCATACAAATTGTCTGCTACAGGTAGGTAAAATTATGTTACTTTGAGAAAATTAGATTCAGAAACTGTTATGGCGATAATGAGAACGACCTTATTATTTGCTTATTGGCATATCTCTGAATGCTCCCTTTTTAACACTAGCTCTGTCAGACATATGACAGCAGTAGTGTTTACCCTGGTGGCCAATGCATTCAGGCGCTCATGCACACACACACACTCATACACACATGTGCATGCACAAACACACACACACACACACACACACACACACACACACACACACACACACACACACACACACACACACACACACACACACACACATCTACTCAACATCAAACTGGACCCCCACAGTAGATCAGCTTTATTGACACATTCGCCCATTTGCCTATCTCTATACTCTGACACACAACAAACACAGATGCCCAAAGTCTCGATTTTTACCTATCTACCTACCCCCACCAACGCAGCCACCTGAGCAGACACACCATGCAACATCTTTTTGCCCTGCTGCAAAAAATAATGCGGTCCACTGTGTGGCCCATTATTCAAACTATAGTCACCCATTCATCCACCCCTTAATCTTGCACACACAGACACACACAAACACACATACACACACACTCATACACACATGTGCATGCACGAACACACACACGCACACACACACACACACACACACACACACACACACACACACACACACACACACACACACATAAACATTCTGGAAAAAGGGCTGACATTGATATCCTATTATAGGAGTGACTTGCTTAACACCATTATCAATCTTAAGTGATTTTGCAGGCAGTTGAACTTGAAAATCTTCTTTCATGAAAGAAGAATGAAATTTGGACATGTTAAACAGGCTGAGGACCAAAAAATGGGGAATGAAATCATCAACCAGAGTCTAAGTGGAAGAAACCAAGTAAATTTTGCTCACCTCTCCATCCAACTATATGGGTATATGAGGAGAAATATGAAGAGGACATTCACAGAATTCTTACGAAGCCTAGAAAGAGAAAGTTTTATAACTTGTCCCAGAATGAACTAGCAGCACTAAAACATATTTTCACCAATAAAAGGAGGAGAATAATAAAGGCAGACAATGGTGGGGGAATCTTCATCATAGATACTGATTCTTACAACCAAAGAATTGAGACAATGTTGGAAAATCAGGACTTCCCTCAAAAGGTGGACATTGAAAATACCATCCAAGCCTACAGACTTGTGAACACAAGATTGGCTGCTCTGAACTCAGGTAATCTACCTCATGATAATGCAGTTAATTTTCCCACAGTCACTCACCCAAGAATACCCCAGTTTTTTTAGCATCCCTAATCCACACAAAAACTTTGCTGACACTCCCATATCATTCAGTGGTAGGAGGAGCTATGCTACTGAGTCCTTATCGAGTTAGCTGGAATTTAAAATAAAAGAAAGTACCAGAAATGCTCCATCATACATCTTTGTCACTCTTGACTTTCTGTAAAACGTTAGAGAAATTAGGATCAAGCCAGACATTGTACTTGTCACCACTGATGTGGAAGTACTTTACACAGCACTTCCACATGAGTACTGTATTAAAGCAGTTAAAGAATTCATGGGCACTAGGACTTCCACTAACCACAGGGAAATGAATGCAATATGTGAATATCTGGGTACAGTACTTAAAAACAGCTACTTTTATTTTTAGAAGCAACAATACACGTACAGTCTCAGGCACAAGAACGGCAGCAGCAATTGTAAAAATCAAATTCTTTTATTTAAATAAAACTGTGGATGAGCGCTTTCGCATATTGCTACGCTTCTTCAGATCAAAGAATGAGAAACAAACCATCTTATTTAAACACATTCCAATTATTCAATTAATTCAAACTCTCCAATAGCCAAAAAGTAGGGTGAATCATTAATTGATTGATTGAGACACATCTTTTAGATTCTCTTTATACTACCTGTGTCTAAAAACTTGCCAAGTAAAATAGCAGCAATTAGATAACCCAAAGAAAAATATATATAGCAAAAGCATCCTGTATCAGTATTACCATTATCATCTGTATTAATTTGATCCATGTGAGGAGGTTTTATTCGTTGTATATTTAAATATATCTGAATATCTTATCAGTGTTTGTTACTGATACAGGATGCTTTTGCTATATATATTTTTCTTTGGGTTATCTAATTACTGAATAACCTCTCCGTAGTGCAGTAGCCCAAAGGAACACTCGATGCTGCTTAAAAACTTCCAAGCTTTTAATGTCACACAGAAAATAAACACGTAAACGCGTTTTAAAATCACAAACACTTCTCATGCGTTTTCATCCATAAAATGGACTTCATCAGACAACCATTGATGTTTAATTACTCATTTAAATATCCAGGCTCATTAAACTTTAACCAATAAAAACCCCAAAAGCAATTCAAATGTGCAAATCAGCCTAACTCATACTTCATGAATATTAAATAAATAAATAAATACACTTGTTTAATCCCATGTTAAAAGCCTAAAAAACATCTTAAAAACTCATGACATTAATACAATACAATGCAATAAATATGAATTCTAAAAACCACATTTAATTCATGTATAAATAATTAATTAAATATTTTAAAAAATATTAAAAATATATTTCCCGATGAAACTTGTTACTGAATACTTAAGCCACTCTAACATTGCCCCCTAGTGCTGAAAGTTGAATATAACACTTATATTTTGTTAGCTTTCAGTTTCAATAGGGAGACAATACTTAGGAAATCATTTAATCCAGGCTTTTTTCCTGCTTCCAAGTATATCTGCCACCACAATTCCCTACTCTCTAGAATTTCCTCCCATATACCACCCCTGACATCTTTTTGAACTTGCTGAAGGACAAAAAAGTGAAAACTACATCCATTACAATCCTTACTGTGTCTATAGAGCGCATTTGTCTCTTTTTCTCTCAGAATGTCATAAGAATGTTCATACATTCTTTTCCTTAGTTCCCTTTCTGTTTTTCCTACGTAGTAGGAAGTACATTTATCACAAGTTGCGAGATACACCACCCCTTTTGTCTCACAGTTATAAAAGCCCTTACTTTTTATCAATAAATTTCTACCTTCTAGAAATATTTCACTCTTATTATTGACCAAAGAACATTGCCTACACCTCCCACATTTAAATGTTCCAAGCCTTTTATTAATCATGCTTGGTGTATTCGTGTGCCCTTTTTCTAATAAATTCTTTATACTTTTTGAATTTCTATAGACAATCTTAGGTCTAATATTACTAATTTCCGCTATATCTGAAAGGGCTATAAATTTATTCCATTCTTTATCCTGTGTGTCTCTCAAACTATAATTATTTCTATTGAATTCCACAACCAAATTTCTTTGAAAGGGATCTTCCCTACTTTCAACCTTATTATGTCCTTCTGCAACTGTCATGAATTCAGACATACCCAGAATGGGTTGAAATCTATCATCTCTTCCTTTTTCCACCTCTGTTCTTATATTGGTTACGAATGTTCTGGGGTACCCCCTATCCAAAAACATACTTTCCAACTTATTACATTCCATATCAAAATCAGACTTGAGGCTGGTCATTCTCGACCCCCTCACAAATTGTCCCTTTACTATGTTTCTTTTGCAGTGCAAGGGGTGAGCACTGTCAAAGTGTAAATAGGAATTGACATATGTTTTTTTCCTGAACACTTTAGACTCGTATTTCTGTTCAGATCTATTTTTGAAAATTTCTATATCCAAATATTGTAGTACCTCAGAATTAATATTAAATGTAAATTTTAAAAAATCCGTACTGTGACCAATATACTCCATGAACTCTAAGAATTTATTATATCCACCCGTCCAAAAAATGACAATATCGTCAAGGAATCTCCGATATAATAACCATTTTGTGTTATAATCAGAGTGTATCACAAACTTTTCTTCCCATTTGGACAACACTATATTAGCGTATGTAGGCGCACACGCTGCCCCCATGGATACTCCTTCTTTTTGTTGGAAATATTCTCCATCAAATAACACAAAATTATATCTTAGAACCATATCCATGAGGGCTACAATTAAGATTTTTTCGTTCTGAGTCATAGTGTTGTCCAAAAAGATACTATCTTCAAACATCTTCATACCCTGATCGTGTGGAATACTAGAAAACAAATCCACTATGTCAATGGTAATGAATAACAAGTCTTCCTTAAAGGTGTCCGGTGTTACTTGTTTTAACAAATCCCAAGAATCCTTCAAAATGTTTTTATTATTGACCCAAATATGTTTTGTTTTAAAGTCTATGTATTTCGCTAAGGGTGTCGTTTTAGAACCCTCAGCAGTGCACTGCTGCACTACGGAGAGGTTATTTGGTTGTTTTCGTGCTGTACACGTTTTCGTTGGTTTATCTAATTACTGCTATTTTACTTGGCAAGTTTTTAGACACAGGTAGTATAAAGAGAATCTAAAAGATGTGTCTCAATCAATCAATTAATGATTCACCCTACTTTTTGGCTATTGGAGAGTTTGAATTAATTGAATAATTGGAATGTGTTTAAATAAGATGGTTTGTTTCTCATTCTTTGATCTGAAGAAGCGTAGCAATACGCGAAAGCGCTCATCCACAGTTTTATTTAAATAAAAGAATTTGTTTTTTACAATTGCTGCTGCCGTTCTTGTGCCTGAAACTGTAGTGTATTGTTGCTTCTACTTCTATTTGGTAACGCACAGTCTCTATCTGGTGAGGTGGTCTTTTTTTAAAAATCTACTTTTATTTTTACCAGAGATGTGGTACAAACAAACAAGGGGGATAGCCATGGGAGCAGCAATGGGCCTAAGCCTGGTAAACATAGCCTTGGCCAACTGGGAAGAAAATACCATCTACATCTTTGAGTATTTCCTATATATGAACTGTTATTATCACTTTATTGATTATATTTTCATCTCATGGAACAGCTCAGTAAAAAAAACTTAAGGAATTCTTTGACTACATTGAAAAGTTGACAGAATTCTTGCATTTTATTAACCACTACAGCTTAGTAAAGGCATAATTTCTGTATCTCATTTACAAAAAATAAAGAGATACAGTGTTAAGCAATTACTTGTTTAGAAAACCCACTCCGACCAACCTGTTGCTACATGCAAACAGTATGCACCCCAAAATTGCAAAGAAAAATGTTATAAAGTCACAAGGTATGAAGATATTTTGTGTGTCTGGGGAAATTATGTGGTTTCTACATAATCTGGACAAACTACAAAGTGACTTTCTTGAAAGGGGACGTAGTGAGAATCTAATAAAAGACATACTCGGTCCCATTTCAACCATGAAACAGAACAACTACCCAATTCTTTTCAATCCCCCACAAAGAGAACAAATCACTCAAATCACTGTAGTGAGCTCACAAAATGATACTGGCAGAGAGAACCACAGCAGCACGGCATGTAGAGCATTTTATGTAGGCAAGACTATTAAAGCCCTAAAGGTAAGGGTTACTAAATACTTATCAGACATCTGACTGAAAGATCTTAGTAATCCACTAACCAGGTATGTTCTACACTGCAGAAAGTTTGAGAAATGTGTGTTCTACATAGTGGAGAAAGTAACAGCTGGTCAACTTGTAGGCCACACAGGAGCTATATTTGAGAAAAAGGAACTAGAGTGGCAAATTTGCCTAAAAGCTTGCTGGCACCCAGGACTGAACACAGACTGCTCCATCAAATCTGTACATGAACTTAGAAAACTGAGCCATGATAAACTTTACTAACAGTTAGATACTGTATGTTTATATTCCTTCATTGTATTTTTAATTAACATTAAATTCATATTGGTTGACTACTACATGACCATGTAGGAAAAAATAGATAAGTTACCATTATGGGTTTAGAAGCACTTTTATATTTACATGTAACATATTTCTCTCATTTCAAATTCTGAAACCTTTCCTGCATTAAGTTATAGAATATTTTAATACTGGTTTTTAGACACTCATTGTTTAATGTTGCTAAATCTGTTGATTTGTTCTGGTGTGATAATCAAGTATGTCATGTACACATATGTATTATTTACTGGATTTCACCATATAGATGCACTTAATGCCATTGTATTGTACTACACTGATCTGATGAAGGCATAAGCCTCACCTACTTATTGGTAATTAGGTGAAAGTACATCAGACTCCTGAGTTTACTGTTTTGTTCTTTTTCTTTACTTGTATTACTTTCACTAACAGCAGTAAAGTGGTGAGGTTTTTCAAGGTCAAAATGTCCCTTTTATTTCATGTCAGCATAGACAACCTACTGTAATCTTCTCTCTAAGTTTATGTACTAAATCTCCATAGGCTCCATTTATGCGGCCTGAGGTAATGCTGTTGTCCTGCCCTGATTAGATTCACCACTTCCTTTT
>NC_056744.1:636163861-636291361 GCF_019279795.1 Protopterus annectens | reverse complement strand
TAACATCAGAAGCTAAGAGTTCTAGGTGTTTCTTAAGGAAGGATTTGTGCAGCTGGATCACATTATCCATTTTTTTGCCTTATCCTTTGGGCTATATACTGCACTAAGAGTGCTCACAAAGTGTTTAGCTCCACTTGTATCTCATTGCATGCTGCAGGGTATCCACATTTTTCCATATTTATACAACTTGCTTATCTTTGCAGTCTTTTTCTAAATGTCAGAGATCTCCCTCTTGTGTGAGAGATCTCTTACACAAGCTGGGATTCCAAGAGAATATTCAAAAAATCTTTCTTGATCCCCTTACACAAGATTGTGTTCCCGGGATATCAACTAGACACCTCAGTTCAAGGAGCTTTTCTTCCACAGGAAAAAACTAGATCTTTATTTAGATCTATTGCTAAGGTTTTCCACTCAAACTTTGGTCACTGTGAGGGAATGCCTCAGGATTTTGGGTCTTATGGCATCTATGATTCTCACAATACCCTTGACAAAACTCCACATGAGAACGATACAATGTTATCTGAAATCTGTTTGTCCCCAGTCTTGGAGTTTGTCAGAAGAAAATTTTTTTGGATCTCCTTAAATAAAGGTTTCCCCTTCTCCCTCCCTGCTCCAAAGCAATCAGCCACCACAGATGCTTTGGGTTTTGCTCAGGGAGCAGTTTCAGGTGGGATAAAAGTGCAGGGGGGTGTGAGGCACAAAAGACAGATGCAAGCACTTAAATATCAAGAAGATGTTTGCTCTGATCAAGGTACACGACTTTCTGAGCCATCTTTGGTCCCTGAGACCTCTTCAAGTGGTTACAGACAATATCACAGTCATGTGTTACGTCAACATGCAATTAAATCCTAGGTTGTATCCCCTTTGCATACTAGTCTTGTTAGCTTGTGATATAGCTTCAAAGCACAATCTTATTTTACATGCATCATGTATTCTGTCTGAGCAAAATTGTGTGGCAGACAAGCTGAGAGGACCAGGGCAAACTCTCATGAATGGAAACTAGACCAACAGGTCTTCCAAGATTTTATCCATCTGTGGGGAGTTCCTCAAGTAGACCTCTTTGCCTCCTCTCTGAACAATTGACTGACAAGATTCTGTTCCAGGACTCCATGCAAGAAGGCCTGGAAGACAGATGTCTTTACTTTTCTTTGGACAGGAATGCTCCTGTATGCCTTTCCACCCTTTCCACTAATATCCACAGTACTTTTGAAGATTCAGAAGTAATTCCCCATGATCATTTTGGTGATTCCCTTCTTGCCCAGGTAACCATGCTTCTCCTTTCTTTTGGAAATGGCCAGGGGAAGTTAGCAGAATCTCCTTCACAGAATGAATCGACTAACACAAGAACAGGGGGTGTTTGATACATCGCAACATCAGTCATCTTGTGTTGACTGCCTGGATTACAGGGTGTTAATTCCTTTTAAGCACCTGTTTTTGAGGACATGCAATAAGAAAGCCTGCTACTAGAAAATCATATATTAGCAAATGGAAAAGGTTTTATAGTTGATGCTAACATAACAAGCACACATTTAGGGATAGTTGCTATCAGGTTTTACAACATTTGTGTGAGTTACTATCCTATGGCCTTTCTTAGTTCTCTGTCAGGGTTCATTTATCAGCCATTTCAACATGTGTGCTGATGGATCCTCCTCTTTCAAGGCAGTCTCATGTCAAAATGTTTTTGAAAATTGCATAAGAGGCATCCAAGTAAATGGATGACCCCTCCCTGGGAATCTTAATTTTGTGTTACAGAAGCTAATGCTTGCTCCATTTGAACCAGCTAATCTGGACAATATGAGGTTATTAACATGGAAACAATTTTACTGACTGCTCTGACCTCTGCAAAAAGGGTATCTGAGTTGCAAGTTCTTATGGAGAGTCAACCCATAGGGACAGAGTTTTTTTGAGAACTGATCCTTATTTTATACCTAAAGTGGTACCTGAGTTTAATTTAAGACAGACTATCAACTTCCCCATTTTCTTTCCTGAACCTAAAAATGAAGGAGAAAGGATACTCCATACCTTGGATGTCCACAGACAACTCAGGTACTATCTTGACAGAAGTACGTCTTTCAGATCTTCAGATCAATTCTTCATTCTTTTGAAGGTAATAAGGGACAAATGTCAAAACAGACTATTTCCAAATAGTTGTCTAAGGCTATTACCTTTTGTTATATTCACCATGGCAAATCTATTGCAGGCAGTTCAAGGCCCACTCAACCAGAGCCTTGGATTCATCTATGGAAAGGTTTGGATTCTAGAAGTATTCCAGAAGCTGCTACTTGGTCCTCTGTGCATACTTTTACAAAGCGCTATACACTTGATTCCTTCCCTAGGTCTAGATCAAGTTTTGCTAGGACCATTTACCAGGGACTTCTGGACCCTTCTCCTTCGTCCTCCCAAATATAGTTAGCTATGGCAATCTACCCATATAGCTAAGGCTACTGCAGCAGTGATCAACATGAAGATTATTTTTTTTTTAAATCGAGTTGCTGGCTACTGAGACTTCTCTGTATACATCAACTGGACATAAGCTGATTTAAGTATATTTTCTGCACTTATTTAAGATTTGAGTGAGTAAATATTGTGTGTCTTGCATTCAGTAAATATTGTGTGTGTCTCCGAATCTCTGCAGTAGTTCCCCACCCCCCCTCCCTGTTTCTTGTTGTGGTGTTAATCTTGGGTGGCTTTGGAATTGCCCGCCCCTGCTGTAAATCTCTTTTTGCACACTCCTCCTGGACCCATCTCATTCGCTCACTCAACTGAGTACAGTGAGATCTTATTTTGATTTTGGATACTCTTACAGTCCCATCTCCTCTGCAGTGTACAGAGAGAGCACTTGGGAAGGGCATTCCCCTATGGTATCTTAATCTGCTCTGTTTCCTCCATCTCAAAAAAAAAAAAAATTTGCACTTCATCTGCCTTACTGTATTTGTGTTTCTTCCTACTTTATTACCTTATTTTGCTTTTGCCTCTTTTAACATTTTAAAGTGGAACCTGTGTGTTGAGTGACAGCCTTACAAGAATATCTGCAAATATATAGAGCTGAGTATATTTTTCTGTATTATTCTGTATTATAGAGCTAAATTGTTGCTTAGATATCTATTGTCTTACTGTTCTGCAAATATACAGAGATCAGTATATATATTTTTTGGTTTTCTCATTTGCACTCTGATTCCTCACATCTCTGTTGAAACTGGTTTCCCCATTCCCCCCTCCCTGTTCTTGATTGTAGTTTAAATTTGGTGGCTTTTGCAGTGCCCGCCCCACTGTAGATTTGATCTAGGACACTTCCCCAGTCCCATCTCTTTACCACATTCTACCTAATAAACCCTTTCTGCACTTGCTTTTAGTGCTTTTTAATTTAATTACATTTTTTCAAACTGTGTGTGGACTAATATTGCTACATACTCAAGTGTGCCAACTTACACTACATGTGAATTGTTTTTACTACTGTTTTTGCTACTTTTCTGAAAAAAAAAATTATCTGCTTTTACTGTATTTGTGTTTCTTCCTACTTTATTTTGCTTTTGCGTCATCTTAAAAGTACTCAATTGTATTTATTACTGCTTGGTGTATCTCATTCTAAGCCTTTTAGTTTAAGCACTTGGGCTTCAGACCAGTTGTTTTACATTAAGAAGGTTTGTGGTCTGCACTGTGGTGGCAGAACAGGTAGCTTACATCCTTCTGAGTTGGGAACTGCTGATTGAGGGCTCAGTGTCTGTTATTCTAAAAGTGTATTAATTCTGGTTAAAGCACTTGGGCTTCAGGCCAGTTATTTTACATTAGAAGGGTTCGTGGTCTGCACTCTTGTGGGAGGAGAGGCTGGAATCTGCCCTTCTGAGCTGGGAATTTCTGGTTAAAGGCTTATAGTGCCTGCATATTTGAACTGCTTCTTACTGAAATTGGTACACCTTGTTTGCTGTAGCATAGACTAGATCCAGGCCTGCTGAATCTAGCTTTGTTTGTATAACTTGAGCACTAATCCAGGCATTCTTTAAAGTATTCAATTGTATTTATTACTGCTTGGTAGTAACTTGATTAAAGTGTAGCTATCATTCTAAGTCTTTTGGATTAAGCACTTGGGCTTCAGACCAGTTGTTTTACATTAGGAAGGTTTGTGGCCTGCACTGTGGTGGCAGGACAGGTAGCTTACATCCTTCTAAGTTGGGAACTGCTGATTGAGGGCTCAGTGTCTGTTATTCTAAAAGTATATTAGTTCTGGTTTAAGCACTTGGGCTTCAGGCCAGTTATTTTACATTAAGAAGGTTCGTGGTCTGCACTCTTGTGGGAGGAGAGGCTGGACTCTGCCCTTCTGAGCTGGGAATTTCTGGTTAAAGGCTTATAGTGCCTGCATATTTGAACTGTTTTTTACAGAAATTGGTAAACCTTGTTTGCTGTAGCATAGACTAGATCCAGGCCTGCTGAATCTAGCTTTGTTTGTATGCTTGTTGTTTGTTTGCTTGTTATTTCCCTGAAATGCTAATTCCACCTAAAATGTGGCTTTTCAGCGCTTCTGTGGATCCCTAGTGATATCTGCATTGCTTACTGTACTTATTACCTTGTTTCACTTGAAAGAAAGTTACTGTTTGTCGTTTTTGCATTTAAGTTACCTGTAACACATTGCATTTAAGTTACCTGGCACTTGCCCACTAAAGCAATTATATAAGTCAGCACTAAAAAATTAAAAGCACTACACCCTCACAAACTCCCCTTGAGTACCTTGTTCCCCATTAGCCCTTTTCTTTTCAATTATAAAGGAATTCCCAATGCTATTCTAACATGTCCAAAGGTCAGTTGTCAATCTCTTCTCCGGTCCAGCTGGTGAATCTGGGAATCTTGAGGCAATGTTACAACTGCCTCATGTACACAGACAACCCTCTCCTTCTCCCAACAAATTCCAACACATGTGAGAGATGCAACCATATAGCCATAATGGAGGCTAAGCTCTCTCAACTCAGTACTGGCGTAACCAGTCAGGAGGAGAAGGAAACCACACTCACTACAATTCCAGTCTCACATAGACCTACCACGACAGCAAACCAAACACATAAACACACAAAAAACATACTCGGAGGCTCTAAATAAAAATCTGCCTAAGCAGCAGAGACCTCCAAAGCAGGCACCCATGCAACCGCTACCCCAAAACAAAACACATACAACACATAGCTCACAAAGCCAGTGTGCCAAACAGTCAGAGCCCTTATGGCTAAGCAACACACCTGATAAACTTGTAATAGGTGCCTCTATCGTCAGGCACACTGAAGTCCCGCTCACCAGGCTGAACAAGTAGAAGGTCACGGTGCGCTGCCTGTCGGGCGCTAGGATCCGCCACATAACACAAGCCCTCAGGTCACTCCAAGGCAGGTACAAATATGACTCAGTCATTGTCCATGCTGGTGTGAATGACCTGAGACATACCTCCCTGGACTACATGAAAAGAGACATAGAGGAGCTCTCTGAGCATGTAGCCCAGGCCGGTATGACCCTGACCTGGAGTAGCATCTTACCCTCACCAAGAATGATGCCACAATATGAAGACAAGATGATCAATTTCAACAATTGGATTATGTATTGGTGTCATTCAAAGGGGATCCAATGCCTGTCAGCCTGGGATGACATGCTCGACAAGCCATGATGCTTCGCTAGGGACGGCTTGCACCTGTCACCCCTGGGCTTTCGGATATTGGCAAAGGCTCTTGCTATCCCCATAGTGCTTTTTTTTAGGCAAGGCTCAAAAGACAAACCCACCTCCATAGGTATCACAAGGGATAAGAAACTAAGAGTAATGCTACTCAACACCAGAAGTCTAAACCTCAAGATGCACGCACTCGAAACTCTCCTTAGCATGGAGAACATCGATATCTGTGCAGTAACAGAAACCTGGTTCAAGGCCCCCGAGAGCACCCCAGCACTACTAGGTTATACCTCATACCATGCTTTTCGGCCCCAAAACTTGGACGGAACCACAAAAGGAGGGGGAGTATCAATATTCGTCAAAGATACCCACACCTCCAGGTTGGTGGCACAGCACGAAGCATCAGAGACTATCCATGTGCAACTAACAGTGGGTAAAACTGCCTTCCAGTTTATAGCCTGCTACAGACCACCCTCCCAAACCCAGGAATCCCACTCGGCCTTCCTGAGAACACTGGAAAATATGAAGGCCTCTCCAAACATCATTATATTGGGCGACTTCAACTACCCAAACATAGACTGGGAGCATTACTCTAGCTCCAACACCCTAGCCCAAAGGTTCCTAGAATTTATAAACTCAGATGCTATGGAACAACTTGTTACCACTCCCACAAGAGGGGAAAACATACTGGACCTGATCATCACCAACATGGGAACTCTATGCTCCGGACCAGAAGTGTATCCCTCATTGCTAAGATCAGACCATAAACTAATCTCACTGGATATTCACATCCCGACTCCACCCCCTGCCCTGAAAACCACAGTGAAAAACTTCTCTAATGCAAATTTCACAATCCTCAAAACAGAGGTGGAATCCTTCAAAGCCTCCTGGCCTGTGGAAAATACGGCCCAGACCGCAGAATCCTTTATAAATGCATTCTATGAACACCTTCAGGAATGCATGGATCATGCAATCCCAAATAAAACCAAGTCCCAATCCTCCAAAGGCAGACGTCCTGTCTGGTGGACCCCAGCCATGAACAAACTATACAATAGAAGGAGGAAGCTACTACATGATAGAGCAAAATCCCAAAAAGGGAAGGCATCTCTGATCAGTATTAGCAAAAAACTACGGGCACTCATAAATTCGTCTAAGGCCAGCTTTGAGAGAAAAATTGCACAGGACACTAAGGATAATCACAAGGCTTTCTTTAGTTATGTTAGGAACCTGGGTGGGAATTCCCAGATATGCTCAGAATTAGTCCAAAATGACAAAAAATACACCGAACCCACAGACATTGCCAACATCCTAGCTGACAGGTTCAGCGCAAACTTCTCCCCCCCCTCCCCACCAAAAGGGCAAATATCTATCCCAGCAGAGTGCTGCCCCTTTGACATCTCAGATGCCCAGGTAAGAGCTGCCCTCTCTAAAGCAAAAAACACAGCATCAATGGGAACATATGGTGTCCCGGGCTGCATCCAACATGAACTCCAAGAAGAGCTAAACCCAAACATAAAACTACTGTTCAATCTCAGCCTTACTACAGGATATGTACCCAAAGAGTGGCATACAGCAACAGTGGTCCCTCTCCACAAAGGTGGTGCCTCAACGGATCCTGGAAACTATCGCCCCATAAGCCTGACTAGCTTGGTCTGCAAAGCTATGGAAAGGATCATCATGGACCTCATCAATAAAGATATTGGGGACCTACAGACACTGGATCCTACCCAGTTTGGCTTTGTTAAGGGCAGATCCTGCCTCTTAAACCTGGTTGATTTTTTTGTAACAGTCACTAACGCCATTGACGAGGGGAAGGTGGTCCACACAGCCTACCTGGACCTTGCAAAAGCCTTCGATACAATACCCCACTCGGGCATTATAGATAAGCTCACCAGCTTAAATATAAACCCCTATGTCACTAGATGGGTTGCAAACTGACTCAATGACAGAACCCACATGGTTAGAATTGTTGGAGCCATGTCAGACTCCAAACCAGTTACAAGTGGCATCCCACAAGGCTCAGTCCTGGGACCTCTCTTGTTCGGTATATATTTCTCGGAGGTACAGGCCAACACGGAAGGACTGTGGCTGACCAAGTTTGCAGATGACTGCAAACTGGGCGCCATAATCGACACTCCAGCTGACACAAGCATCCTCCAAAATGGCCTCATAGAAACAGACAACTGGTGCCATAGCCATGGCCTCAAGCTAAATGCCAAAAAGTGTATAGTCATCCCCTTTGGCAAAAAGAAAGTGCCCACATATTACCACATAGGTGGTAATCCATTAAGTACAGAAGAAGTAATTAGGGACCTGGGGACTGAAGTTGATAGCAATCTCTCATTTGACAACCACGTGGCCAAAGTGGTTAGAAAAACATTTTATATAGCCCACCTAATCATGAAGGGATTCACATCTAGATTAGGGGAGGTCATCGTGCCTCTTTACTCATCCCTCATCAGGCCCATAATTGAGTACAATGCCCCTTTTGGGATGTACCTTATCAGACACCTGCAGCAACTGGAAAGACCCCAAAAGTACCTCACCAAGAGGATCAAAGGGCTCAAACAGATGCCATATGCTGCCCGGTTAAAGAAACTCCAGCTCTACTCAGTGGCATACCACCTACTCAGAGGCGATCTGTGCCTGACATATAAAGCCATGTCCAACCCGGAATTAATGGACATGTTGCACCTCAGAAAATCCAAATCCCATTGAGCTACGCGCTCGAGAGACTTGAACCTCAGCACTGAAATAAATAGGACATGCTGGAGGGACAGATTCATAACCCAGAGGCTCCCTTCACTCTGGAATAAAATCCCAGTCCAGGTTAGGCAGAGTCCCTCAGTGACTCTCTTCAAGAGGAATCTTGATGAGTGGATGGGAGATCATAGGTTTACCCCGGGTATCACTTCTGTGTCACTGTTAGACAGAGGCACAGTATACTAACCTCGAAAAAGGGCATAGCAAAATAATTTTAAAATGGGTGGCGAAAGCCAAACACATTCTGGCTAGGCTTATAAATGCCCTAGGGCAGATAGCCTAGTATGAACCTATGAACCTATGGAGAACATGGTACAGTTATGTAAGTTGAACTTACTGTAACATTAGTTTGAGCAAACTTGTCTTTTAGTCAACTCATCTCCAGCTGCTTGACAGTTTGATGCATGGAAATTGTCCTAATGCTTTGGAAGCTGGCTGACTGGCTGTTATATCCTTGGCAGATCAAACAAATCCCTCTTTACTGACATCAAGAAATTAAGAAATAGCACCCAAAATTTCACCAAACTTATTCAAAATGGCACCACCTACTCAGATCCTGTGGTAGATATTGGAACTTGATTAACTAACACATTCCGAGCAAATTTGACCCCAGAGACAACAACAGAAAACCCACATATTCTGAAGGATTTCAAGCCTCCCTATCATCACTAGATATCACTTGCTAAAGGTATTTTCCATAACAAAAATACATTCTACATGGGACCTGATAACAGACCTGGTTGCCTGCTCAATAGCTAAACAGCTCTAAACATGTGCTTGTGGACCTGGTCCTACATTCAACCTGAGCTTAGCTACTGGCTTTGTCACCAAGATATGGCGCACAGCAGATGTGATAGCACTTCACGACAGGGGCCTATCACAGACCCTAGAAACTACAGACCTATTAGCCTGACAAGCTTCATCTTCAGGCCATGGAACTTTCATAGCTGACCTAATAATAATATATGCTATTAGAAATGTTAAACAACTCCAGCAGTTTGGTTTTGTTATGGGTCGATATTGTCTAATCAGTCTTGTAAATGCCTTTGAGAGAGAGTAACATAAGCAGAGGACAGTGGTCATACTGTCCATAGAGTATACCTTGACCTCGACCAAGCATTTGATAGAGTAAAACATGCTAACATTATTAACAAGCTAAATGTGCTCCAAACTGATCCCTTTGTCATTAGGCGGATACCAAATTGGCGCAATGCAATTCCTCGGGGATCCATACTGGGACCTCTATTATTTGGAGTATACTTCACCGGTCTTCACATCAAAAAGCCTGCAGATGATTGTAAACTGTGTGTCATCCTCAAACACCCTTCTGACCTGCTGAAGGTACAACTTAAATTTCTGGTGCACAGAAAATGAGCCATAACTAAATGGTAAAAAGTGCAATACTGTTGTATTTGGTAAACTATCCCTCAACCCAGTTTATAGTATGAATAATACCACACCCCAAAATGAAGACTTTGCAAGAGATCATGGAACATGGGTAGATGATTCCCTGTTCTTTGATCATCATGTTGAGACAGTGGTTAAAGAAGTCCTTCTATGTGACACAATTGATCACAATGGATTTCTGTTCTAGATCTATTCTAGATCCAAAGAAGTCTTTACCTCTCTATATAACATACTGATCAGGCCCAACATAGAATGCAATGTCACTTTTGGGATCTATGTTCCTAGATGGAATAGGCAGTTGGAAAGACCACGGAGGTTCCCAACAAAGTAAAGATCCTAGACCTAAAAGACCTGAGCTACCAGGAGAGGCTGGAGGCTGTGTAGCTGTATTCAATGTCCTACAGTTGCCTTGGTGATGCCCTATAGGGATCAGGCTGTTCAAGATCTCTTGTTCCTCCACAGATCAAACAATCCATTGAACAGTAGGATCAAAGATCTTAACCTGCTTCAGCAACTATTCAAATCATGGTGGAGAGACAGAGTCATCACACATTGACTATCTTTTATTTGGAACAAACTTCCATTTCACATCAAGCATTGTGACAAACTATCTTAATTTATGAAGGATCTATGTATTCTTAAATTATCCCCAATATGACACCTATTATTTCTTGAAAATGCAAGGTAAAGTCTAAAGGTGGGTACTGCAAGGCATAAATAGCCACAAGTTCCAAATGCCTTGTATTTTCTATAATTTCTATGACTTTTATGATCCAGCATCTGTATATATTTGCTGTCTTGTGATTTTGAATAAGGTCTATTAGCAAGTTAATGTAGTTGCCTATAAATGCAGAGACAGATTTTTTTTTGCAACAAATCCAAAGGAAAATACTAAAACCACCATTGCGCACAACCAATAATTTAGAAACCTATTTGTGGGATATGCTTGAATATACTGTTTGGATTTTAAGATTTATTCCCTGGACTTTGTCTCATTCAAAAATAACATTGAGTAAATTGTAGCATAAGTCATGCCTGATTATGTATTGATGGACGTTACTTGGAGAAAAACATTTGGTTATGTTGTCAAATAAAAACTGACTGACATTTAGATAATTTATCTTTATTTTTTATTATTAGTGTTTAAGAAAATGCTGGTCCAGCAGGCTACTTAACTTCATCAATTGTAATTTATAAGCTACACCCAAACAACATTATGGCAGGTCCACATCTATATAGCCCATGCAAGAAGGTAGAGTGGCTTTTCTGTCAATCATAGATATTATGTAGCTAAATGCAGCAAATGAAAATATGGAGGGGAACTGGACCACAAAGCATGCATCCTTCATGGCTTACAGTCTGCGCATGCAGGCCTTCATGGCTTACAGTCTGCGCATGCAGGCACGTATGAAAATTATATGGTGATTATTCAAGAAATGAGTGAAACAGAGCAAGAAGGGTTAAATATAGCCAGATGTAGTGATGTCTGCAGCAGGAATGGTGACTATTCCAATATGAAAAGCTTGCTTTCTGTTTTTTTTGGGTCTTTGCTTATTCCCAAATGGACTGGGTCTTTCATTTCTAGTTTCGGATACACAAAAGTTATACAAAAGCACAATGCATCTGAGAGGATGTGCATTATCAGCAGAAACTCTGAAGTGGGAGCTTTAATTTTATTAATGTAAATGTAAACAAAGCTGTCTAGCAAAGCATAGCATTAGTCTTTTATATTCTACAATCAGTAAAAGCAGGAACAGGTTGTAACAAGCTAGGTTAGTATGATTTATGGGTTAAATTGAACTGCAAGCTCTGATCTTTTTGGTCAGATGCTTGCAGACTAATGCATTAATGAAGCAATTAAAATGAAATTTGCAGTGCATTATTGCAGGTAAGGACATATTTCTGCTGCACATGGGGAAACAGGTTGTCAAAGGTGCTGGAAAGGTTGGGGCTCTAAACCTGTATGTTATAAAAGTATACATTTTACTTCTAAACCTTAACACGGGGGTTAGAAAAAGATATAGGCTGAATATGCAGACTCTTTTGATTTGAAATGAAAAAGTAGATACACCTGTTTAAATGCACTCAGGAGTATTTTTCAAACAAATATATCTGCAGTGTAGTCTTTTTCCAAAAAAATGCTAAAATGGTGTTGTCTGTCAGTCCAAAGCTGAAAAACACTGTTTAAGCTTCATTTTAAATCACATAAAATTTTAATTGTTAAAGCTAAAGGCTTGTTTTACAGAAGTTCAACAAAACTAAAGACTATGTCCCCGTAATCAATTACAGATTGAGAAAGGCATGAGGAAAAATGTATAAGATATGTTCTTCATGTCTAGTATGTTAGGTTATTTTTATGTCTTGTGGTTTGAGTTTAGCCACTGTCATTTCAGAGGCATTTCCTGCCATCTGTATTCAATTTAATTTTCTCACAGATTTATGCTAGCCCGTAAATATTGAGAACTGGCAACAGAAAGGAAATCTTTGTTCTTCAGTGGCATTTTAGAAAAACTGTTAACACAGTATTGGCAAAGAGTTGATGAAACAAATATTCCCTTGATATGTAAGGTGCACTTCACTGGAACTGATTAAGGTCTGTGATAAATAAATCCCAAAATGTATTAGGTAGCTTCCATCCTGAGCACCAATATTTTTTCCTATATTGAGAAATGATATTGATTCCGAACTAAAAAACTGACTGAAAAAAGGCTACCACATAGGAACAGAACTTTATTAGCTGTTGACCAGTCTGATGTTCTTACTTTGTTGGTAAAATGCAATTGTTGTTAATTGTATATGGGCAAATATAATATGCTAAAGAACTGATTACAGAGCTTCTCAGAAGAAGTTGATTTGTTGTTTTTTTTTTCTTTCTTTCTTTCATGGTAAATTCATCCAATAATTAAAAGTTTTTTTCTAGACTTCTGGAAGTTTACATTAATACTTAATTTAGTTTGCTGTTTGATTGTTCTTGGTGATTCACATATCATCTTGTAATTACTGACCATAATCCATAAAAGGTAACATAACTCATGATACAGAAG
Source organism: Protopterus annectens (assembly GCF_019279795.1). Taxonomy (NCBI): domain Eukaryota; kingdom Metazoa; phylum Chordata; order Ceratodontiformes; family Protopteridae; genus Protopterus; species Protopterus annectens. The sequence goes on along the minus strand of NC_056744.1, from coordinate 636,278,509 downwards.
CTGCAGAAAGAATGACATTTTATTAAATTATGGTATGGCCCATGTGGTAGGAATTTCACTTCTGAAATTTCAAATTCTGGAAATGTTATCACATTGTAAAGTAGTTTACTGCTAAACACAAACCATCATTTAGAGTAATTAAAGTGTCAGTCTTTTGTCTCTGTTTACTAATGCAACACATGTTATGTGTACTGGTTGTTTTAGGTTATACAATGAAATACGAGAAGTTCCATTTGTTTTACAACACATGCTTACAGACTGCATTTAGATTTATCCTGGTACCTGTAACTGAAAGTCACATTAAAGTAACTTACAACGATGATTTTCAGTGGAAATGTCTATCTCTTGTGATATAGTGCACAATATATAATCATGTAAACTTGCTATTTTCATAAGAAAAGGTTATCACTTTTACATATACCAAATAGTGTCAAATTTTGCTCAAAAATATAATCTAGTAACTCTACACCCATTGGAAAGGCTGACATAAATCTACATTTAAGTTCATGCTATTTTTAATGAAAAGCTGTTATAGGAAAGACTGTAAGATGTTTTTGACCAGCAGTTTGCTTCCTAAGCTAAGATCTGCATTTAGTTTTTATTTACATCTTATTATAATTTTTTTGTTTTATTATAAGTGGAGTTTATGAACAGAGTCAACAATGCTAATAAAACAAATAAAGCAAGCAAACCCAGGCTGGAATATATTAGGTCAAAATATCAGGCAGTTATATAGTTAACTACTCTGTTTATATAAGGTGAAAATAATGACTGTTAGATTTAGAAGGAAAAAAAAAACCTGCCAAGCATTAACAGCCAACAGCCTAATAGTTTTCATTAAATTAATTTTAAAATGAGGACCTTGTTTCCTTTATTTAATAGAGTAAAACTACTTCCATATTCTTGCTAACTCGCCAAGTTATACAACAAAGTGAAAACAAAGACAGCATTAAGTACTTAACTTGCACATGTGTGCAGTGAATGTATTCTTTTATGTGAATTACTTATCAGAAGGACACTGTGCAGGGAGGTAGCCATTTCAGCAGTGACAGACAGACAGGCACTACTAGTGCTAGCAGGAGGAAGGTACAGGCAGTGGCACCAGGAGCAGTGGATATTTTACACAGCATTCATAGAAGCACTTCAGGGAACATGTTGCCTCACCTGGATAAGGTTCAGGTACCATTTCATCATCCTTACCAACAGGATTTCAAATAAAGCCTTGAAATGGTAAGGCAGCAGTGGGAGTGGGAAGCACTGAGCGGCCTTTTTGTCCGATTTGGTGAAGTTTCAGCCAGAAACTAGTAGTCCATTGGTCGTTTTGGGCCAATTCCTAGCTCCCTTCAGCCCCCTGCTATAAAACACGCTAAACTGTACTGCTGATCTAACCAGCATATCCTATAACTGAAAAGTTCATCTCTACTTGATTCCCAAGTAGACTATTCTCTATCTGTAAAGCCTAGCACTTACTCCTACAGTACTTGCACCTTGATAAAGCACTCTTATTATAGATAGTACCCCACCAGCCTAAAACCCACTTCCCCCGGAGTCCTTTGAAAGTTCTTTATCTACTACTTCTAGTATGTCGAGGAATCAGTTGCTAGTGTCCTCTCCAGCTCAACTGGTGAACCTGGGAATATTGAGGCAATGTTACAATTGCCTCATGTACACAGACAATCCTCTCCTTCTCCCACAAAACACAAATACATGCGAGAGATGCAACTATACGGCCAAACTGGAGGCTGAGCTCTCTCAACATAGGACTGGCAAGACCAGACAGGAGGAGAAGGTAACCACACACAATACATACCCAGTCACACATGGTACCATCACAACTTCAAATCATACACATACTCACACAAAGACATACTCGGAGGCTCTGATCAAACATTTACCAAAACAGCAGAGGCCACCAAAGCAGACACCCAAACAACTACCACCTCACGACCCAACACATGCAACACATAGACCACACAGTCAGAGTGTCAAACAGTCACAGCCCTTAAGGCCAAACAAAATGCCAGACACACTTGTCATTGGTGATTCCATAGTCAGACACACTGACGCCCCGCCACCAGACTGAGTAAGGAGAAGGTCACAGTAAGCTGCCTGTCGGGCGCTAGAATCCGCCACATAACGCAAGCACTCAGGTCTCTCAACAGCAGGTACAAGTACGACTCAGTCATTGTCCACGCTGGTGTCAACGACCTGAGACGCACTCCTTGGACTACATGAAAAGGGACATCGAGGAGCTCTCTGATTATGTAGCCCAGGCAGGTATGACCCTGACCTTGAGCAGTATCCTACCTTCACCTAGAATGATGCCACAATACAGTGATAAGATGATCAGCTTTAATAATTGGCATAAATTCTGGTGTCATTCAAAGGGGATCCAATGTCTGTCTGCCTGGGATGACATGCTGGACAAGCCACGCTGCTTCGCAAGGGACGGCTTGCACCTGTCACCCCTGGGCTTCCGGATATTGGCAAAGGCTCTTGTCACCCCCATAGTGCCTTTTTTAGGCAAGGCTCAAATTCTAAACCTACCACCCTAGAACACCAAAAAGGAAAAAAACTAAGGGTAATGCTGCTCAATGCCAGAAGTCTCAATCTCAAGATGCACGCACTCGAGGCCCTTCTCAATATGGAGAACATCGATGTCTGTGCTGTGACAGAAACCTGGTTCAAGGCTCCTGGGAGCACCCCAGCACTAACAGGTTTCACCTCATATCATGCGTTCCGCCCCAAAATCCAGACAACACCAAGAAAGGAGGGGGGGTGTCCATATTCATAAAGGACACCCACACCTCAAGGTTGGTGGCAACGCACGATGCATCGGAGACCATCCAGGTGCAATTAACCATAGGCAAGACTGCTCTGCAATTTGTAGCATGTTACAGGCCACCCTCTCAAACTCAGGAACCTCACATGGCCTTCCTGAAAACATTGAGGGGATAAATGTATCTCCAAACACCATCATACTAGGTGACTTCAACTACCCTAATATAGACTGGGAACACTACTCAAGCCTGAACACTCTAACCCAAAGATTCCTGGAGTTCATAAACTCAAATGCCATGGAACAACTAGTCACCATCCCCACAAGAGGTGAAAACATACTTGATCTCATCATCACGAACATGGGATCAAAATGTTCAACACCAGAAGTATACCCCTCACTGGTGAGATCAGATCATAAACTAATCTCGCTGGAGGTCCTCATCCCGCCCCACCTGAAACAAAAAGACCACAGTGAAAAACTTCTCAAAAGCCGATTTCACACTTCTAAAAACTAGTGTGGTCTCCTTTAAGGCCCCTGAGCCAGTGGTAAACATTACTCAAACCGCTGAATCACTTACAAATGCCTTCTACCAGCACCTACAGGACTGCATGGATCAGGCAATCCCAAACAAAACTAAGACTCTCTGTACCAAAGGCAAGCGTCCAGTCTGGTGGACCCCAGCCATAAACAAGCTCTACAACAAAAGGAGGAAGCTACTACAAGATAGAGCAAAATCCTTGAAAGGTAAGACACCTTTGATCATTATAAGTAAAAAAACTAAGAGCTCTCATAAAATCAACAAAGGCAAATTTTGAGAGAAAAATCGCCAAGGACTCTAAAGACAATCATAAGGCCTTCTTTAGCTATGTTAGAAACCTAGGAGGAAACTCCCAGATATGCTCAGAATTAGTTCAAAATGATGTGAAAATTACTGAACCTACACACATTGCTAACATACTGGCTGACAGGTTCAGTGCAAACTTCTCCCCTCCCCCAAAAGGAGAGATATCTATTCCAGAGGATTGTAGCCCCCAAACATCTCCAACGCCCAGGTGAGAACTGCCCTCACTAAGGCAAAAACACAGCATCCATGGGACCGGATGGTGTCCCCGGCTGTGTGCTTCATGAACTCAACGAGGAATTAAACCCACAGTTAGGACAGCTGTTTAATCTTAGCCTCACCTCAGGATACGCACCCAAGGAGTGGCGCACGGCGACTGTGGTCCCACTTCATAAGGGCGGTGCCTCCACAGACCCTGGAAATTACCGCCCCATTAGCTTGACAAGCCTTATCTGCAAAGCCATGGAGAGGATCATAATGGAACTCATAAATAAAGACATAGGAACTTGCAGACTTTGGATCCAACCCAGTTTGGCTTTGTCAAAGGCAGATCCTGCCTCTTAAACTTGGTTGACTTTTTCGAGACAGTCACCAAGGCCATTGATGAGGGAAAGGCAGTCCATACAGCCTACCTCGACCTGGCAAAGGCCTTCACACAATACCCCACTCAGGTATCATCGAAAAACTCATCAGCTTGAATGTAAACCCATACATCACAAGATGGGTTGCAAACTGGCTAAGCGACAGAACCCACAGGGTCAGAGTTGCTGGAGCCATGTCAGACTCAAAGCCTGTCACAAGTGGTGTCCCACAGGGCTCAGTCCTGGGTCCACTCTTGTTCGGCATCTACTTTTCTGAAGTACAAGCAAACACAGGAGGGTTATGGCTGACAAAGTTTGCAGATGACTGCAAACTGGGCCATACTCGAAAACACATCTGACACAGATATCCTCCAGAAGGGCCTCACAGAAACGGATAACTGGTGCCAGAGCCATGGCCTGAAGTTAAACGCCAAAAATGCATAGTCATACCCTTCGGGAAAAACAAGGTTACCCCTAGCTACCATATAGGTGACAATCCACTGAGCACAGAAAAGTCATCAGGGATCTGGGGACCCAAGTTGACAGTAGTCTTCGCTTGACACTCATGTTGCTAAAGTAGTTAGGAAAACCTTCTATATCGCCCACCTGATCATGAAGGGATTCACATCTAGATCAACGAAGCTCATCGTCCCCTGTACTCATCACTCATTAGACCTATGATTGAGTACAATGCCCCGCTCGAATGTATCTGACCAGACACCTGATGCAGCTTGAAAGGCCCCAAAAGTTCCTCACCAAAAGGATAAAGGGTCTCAAAAATATGTCTTATGCTGCTCGACTGAAAGAACTCCAGCTTTATTCAGTCTCATACCGCTTGCTCAGAGGTGACCTGTGCCTGACATATAAGGCCATGTCAAACCCAGATTTGATGAATATGCTTCACTTCAAAAATCTAGATCCCTCAGAACCACAAGGGCGGAGACTTAAACCTTGACACGGTTATAAATAGAACGTGCTGGAGGGACAGATTCATCACCCAGAGACTCCCTATGCTGTGGAACAAAATCCCGGTACATGTGAGGCAGAGCACCTCGCTGGCCTTGTTCAAGAGGAATCTTGACCAATGGATGGGAGATCGCAGATATACCCCAGGGATTACTTCAGTGTCACTGCTTGACAGAGGCACAGAAAAATGATAGGCATAGTTTTTATTCAAACTAAAGGGGTGGCGAAAGCCACATAACTATGGGCTAGGCTTATAAATGCCCTTGGGCAGATAGCCTAGTATGAACCTATGAACCTATGAACCTATGAACTGCTGCCTAGGAACACTAGGGTGAATCTCCTCACCAACTGTGAACATAAGGGGCTAGGGTATATAAAACTGTATGATGTGTGCTAGAGAATGTCCCATACCTGTAAACAGTGAAAATAGTGCAGGGAAATTCATAGTTATTAGGCAATTAAAAGGGAAAAAATATGACATTTTTAGAAAGATGTGGACAAGAATGTGCACTATTTCTATAACCATATTAATTATCTTCTGATAAAAATGATGCTTAGCTGAACACGTAGAATTATCTATGGAACAGATATCAGCAATATGATTATTTTAATGTCTCAGATATAAAAAATATTTTTGCTGGGGTGGTTTGATTGATGAGCAGAATGATGAATTATTATTTTGAAACTGGAAATGTTATACTTTGTATGAGGTGAGATTGTCTTCTGTAGTTTAAACATGAATTTGCATATTGTATTAGTGACTCAGAGTCCAGTGTGTTTGTTGAGGAGTCTAACCATAAAATCACACATTTCTATATTCCTTTTTGCATGATATATGTTTACTAGATGTAAAGTAATTCAATTTCAAGGTAAGTATTGGACTTTCAGAGGTAAATTCTTAAAACAGACATGTGAAATGTTTTGGCAAGGAGTACATAGTGGCTTTTTGGACATGTTTTCTAGTTCATTGGTTTAAATACACCTTGAAAACATGCTCATCTGATGTTACATCCTGATGTATTCTTTACTTTCTATACCCTACAAGTGTTTTAGCAGAATATTTCTTTGAAAAATTAACTCATTATGAAGTTATGGGAAAGAGTAGTGGAAGCTAGGTTAAGAAGGGATGTGATGATTAGTGATCAGCAGTATGGTTAAATGCTGGGAAAGAGCACTACAGATGCGATGTTTGCTCTGAGAATGTTGATGGAGAAGTACAGAGAACGTCAGAAGGAATTGCATTGTGTTTTTGTAGACTTAAAGAAAGCATATGACAGGGTGCCTAGAGAGGAGTTGTGGTATTATATGAGGAAGTTGAGAGTGTCAGAGAAGTATGTAAGAGTGGTACAGGATGTACGAGGGTAGCGTAACAGCGGCGAGGTCTGCGGTGGGAGTGATGGATGCATTTAAGGTGGAGGTGGGATTACATCAAGGATCAGCTTTGAGCCCTTTCTTATTTGTAATGGTGATGGACAGGTCGACAGATAAGATCAGACAGGAGTCCCCATGGACTATGATGTTTGCAGTTGACATTGTGATCTGTAGTGAGAGTAGGGAACAGGTGGAGACGACCCTGGAGAGATGGAGATATGCCCTAGAGAGAAGAAGACTGGAGGTCAGCAGGACTAAGACAGAATATATCTGTGTGAATGAGAGGGAGGATAGGGGAATGGTGAGGATGCAAGGAGCAGAGGTGGCAAAGGTGGATGAGTTTAAATACTTGGGATCAATAGTTCAGAGTAATGGTGAGTGTGGAAGAGAGGTGAAGAAGAGAGTACAGGCAGGATGGAGTGGGTGGAGAAGAGTGTCAGGAGTGATTTGTGACAGATGAGAATCAGTAAGAGTGAAAGGGAAGGTCTACAAGAGGGTAGTGAGGCCAGCTATGTTATATGAGTTGGAGACAGTGGCATTGACAAAAAGGCAGGAGTTTGAGTTGGATGTGGCAGAGTTAAAGATGTTAAGATTTGCACTGGGTGTGACAAGGGTGGACAGGATTAGGAATATGTTTATTAGAAGGTCAGCCCAGGTTAGAAGGTTTGGAGACAAAGCCAGAGAGGCAAGATTACGTTGGTTTGGACATGTGCTGAGGAGGGATGCTGAGTATATTGGGAAAAAGATGCTAAGGATGAAGTTGCCAGGTAACAGGAAAAGAGAAAGGCCTAAGATAAGGTTTATGGATGTGGTGACAGAGGACATGCAGGTGGCTGGTGTGACAGAGCAAGATGCAGAGGACAGGAAGAAATGGAAACAGATGATCCGCTGTGGCAACCCCTAACGGGAACAGCCGAAAGAAGATGATGATGAAATAAAAACATGTACAAAAACAAAGCTGCAGTTCACGCTCATAGAATGATGTTTTATGTTTCAGAGAGCAATGGCTTTCGATGGAATTTAAACTTAATATTTTGTTACTTGTATGCACATTTGTTGGCTTGTTTATTTCTGTATGGAGTTGTTTATTTATTTATGTATCTATTGTGTATAATTATGTGTGCATTTGTTTTTACTTTTTACAAGCAGATAATTGAGGTAGTTTTAATGTTACATAATCAGCTACAAGTCTGGATAAATTAGAAAACTAGGAAATGAAAGTAATAATAACATATAAAATAGTGTAGTAGTTGAAACAGTGGTACCATGGTTGGCATTGCTGCATCACAATGCTTAGTTTTCTAGGAGTTTGCATGGCCTCCCTGTATCCCAATGGTTTTACCTTTTGTCTCTGGCTTTCATCTACACCGAAGGATGTGTTAGAGCGTGAACTGGCCAGATTACCTGGAATCATGCTTGCAGCAAGCATGGACAGGTGTCATGTTCTAAAAAGGACCTGCTATTTGCATGAGTTTGGCAAACAAAATGTCTGGCTTTATTAACCGGAGTGCTGTAAGTTGTTTAATAACAACCAGATACCTATGCTTCTACAGGAACCCTGTATTCTGGTTGTGAGAAAAATAGTTCTTTGACCAGAAAGTAACCCCAAATATAGTAGATTACTGAGTCGCATATAATAGGTAGTCGTATAAACAGAGATTCAAAACTTTATCAAATTATTTATTAGATATTCAATAGAATTTCAATGTTTATTTTATTTTATTTTATTTTATTTTACTAAGAGCTGTATTTCCCTTTTAAGAATCACAGTATTTTTTCACAATTTTAGAAGTTTCCTGTTAGGCATTGCTGTTTTTACTAAGATGCATCTGTTAACGTTTTTGGTTTCATTTTATGAGAAATTATGAATTGCTTATGTAAACTTTGTTTTTTGGAACAAAAAAGTTTAAGTGGAGATGGGCTGAAATGTATGTGTCAGTGTAATGCTTATGCTCCCTTCATGATAACCTACCTGTCGTATTGTTTTTCTGTCAGTGTGCTTTTAAGTGTTTGAAAGTACTGACAGGGAATTTGTGTTCCACTTATACTTTTCTATTTTAAAGGGACTAGGTAAAATGTTGTGAGTGTAAGTGTGCTGCCTGTGAACACTGTGTGACAACTTACCTTCTGACCAATTTGTTTCAGCAACTCTAACTGCTTTTGGTTCCTCTTTAATGGATAGAGTATGGGTACTTACTTAATGTTTCTCCTGTTGTACCTAGAAAAAAAAAATCACTCACCAAGGAGACCTTGCCATTGTTGCAGACTCAGTCTACACCTCAGCTGATAGTGGTTGAACCTGCAGTTGCCATTGGTTGTTCATCAGTCCATTAACCTCTCTGATTTCCTCTGGTAGAGGCCTTGTAAACATCATGAACTGGAGATCAGTCACATTCTCTTTGGCTGTTCCATTGTTCAGTACAGGTATGAGAACCATCTGCTGTAGCTCTGGAAGACAATCTGCGAGATTCTTCTTGGGGTAACCGGTGGAAGAGACCATTACATAGCACAGATGTTCTTCTAGTCGGTCTTCTTCCACTGGAAGTCCTATTATGAAAAAAACCCAAAAGATTAAACATTGTTCTTCTGAAGCAGTAATTACTGTTAAAAAAAGATGAGTTCCTTTCCTTGGCAAGGCAGGCATTACTGACAGTGAATACTGGTACACAGAAGCGACTGCAGGGGGGCATACCCTGTAAAGTGATTCCAGAAGAAACAGGGACTGATGATTGACTTTGACAGATATGAAGCTTCTCCTACAGATTCCCAAGCAAAGTGTGATTGTGAGGAAAATATCAATTTTTATCTACCTGTAGAGGAATTTTATTTTAATCAGACCGTAGCCGGAATAAATGAGACACTTTTACAGGGACAAATAGATGTTCCTAATGAACTGAAGAGATACTATGACATTTTAGAAATGGATATACCTCATTCATCTCCCATTCCTCCTATACTGCCAGCCTTAGGGGATGTGTTAAATGTTGCCTGTAATCATGCTGATATTCAGCCATCAGTCCTTAAGAAAATGATAGTGTCTAAGGTACCTAAGGCTAATAATTTTTTTATCTCACCTTAGATCTAATCCAGCAGCAATTTTTACTGTGTCTGATGCTGGCAGCAAGTTGGTCCCTTACACAAACCCTTCTCCTGATGATAATGAAGGCAAAATGTCAGACTGAATAGGTAAGAGAATGTTTTCTTCATCAAATTTAGGTTCAGAATTCTGAATTACTAGGCATATATGCGGACATTTATGCTTTGTCAAATGGACTATCTGAAGGAATTGGCTACCAGTCTTCCAACAGAAGAAAGCTCTTTTATTGAACCAGACTTTTTCTACACTGTCACAGGGTATCCAAACATGGTTTGACGAGTGTGTACGTACTGCTTGTGTAAAATTTTCTGTGACAAAAAAATTGTACAAAGGGACAGGCACATATGTATATATGTATTCTTTTTTTGTTTTTGGTGACAAAAAGTTTATGTGGGGATGGGCTGGAATATATGTGTCAGTGTAAAGCATATGCTCACTTCATGACAGCCTACTTGCCATATTGCTTTTCTGTTAGTGAGTTTTCTGAGTGTTTGAAAGTACTGACAGGGTATTAGTGTTCCACTTGTGCTTTGCTATTTTAAAAGCACTAGGGAAAGTGTTGTGAGTGTAAATGTGCCGCTCGTGAACACTGAGTGTGTATCTAGGGTCATTGTTACTGCTACAGTGTTGAGAACATATTCTTGGTATGTAACTAAAAGTTTGCTAATGAGGTAAAGTCTGAAATATTACATTCTGCTTTGGCTAAGGACTTATTGTTTGTCTCTTATGCTACTCAAGTTCTCAAACAATATGATGAAAGGGAGGAATTTACTTAGGGAGTTTCTAAGGTTTTCCAAGTACCCCAGTACAAATTTTATAGTCTTCCCTTTCATAAAAAAAAATGCCTTTTTCTGACAATCAAGCTGCTAAAATGAGAGAAGGACAGAAGGAAATAACAAGAAACAGGAGTCATTTCAGAAAAAGGGACAGACCAATAATGCAGAATGACTATGCTAGTATTGTTTCTCTTCTTCCTCGTCTTCCAGCCAATACCTCAATTAACCTATCCCCGAAACTGGTCCTCATGACTCCCCTTTAGCAAAAGATTTGTCAGACTACTTGATGGTAAAAATGGTGGTGGAGGGTTACAGATGGCACTGGATACAAAAAACTCTTTTCACAGGAATTCCTCCCCACCTTCCAAATCAAACAGAATTTTTTCTTCAGGTTCTTTTGTCTTTGCTCACCAAAGGATTCATAGAACCCGTGGCCCATGAGTAAAGTGGGAAAGGTTTCTATTCCAGAATGTTTCTGATACCAAAGAAAGAGGCCTCCTGGAGACCAGTACTAGATCTTTTGTTTCTAAACTTGTATGTAACAGTATCAGAATTCAAAATGTTGACCTTACAAAACCCAGATATACTTTGCCTTACATAAACCTGGTTAAAACCTTCAACAAATGATTATAAAGTGGCTCCCCCTGGCTATAACATACTTTGATTAGACCAGGACATGAGAAAGGGTGGAGGGGTAGCTGTGATATACAAGTTTGCCTTAACTGTTACAAAGGACACCAAACAACCACCCCAAATTAACAATGCTGAAATCTTTATTACCAAAATACAAGTAAATAACAACAAATGTAAATACATTGTCTGTGTATACATCCCCCCAGGTAAGAACACTAACTCCCTAGAGGATATCCTTTATTGGTTATCCACTAACTACCCTCAGGAAACCATTGTACTGAGAGACATCAACATTGACTGGAACAACTGTTGCTCAGACTCTCCTACAACCCATGTTAACCTACACTTTTTTACCCAAATCATATCCTCCCCATCAGGTTTAGTAAACCCAATAGCAAGGAAAGCACATTAGACTGGACACTTGTCAATGGCCATCCCCAAATGTGGAAGTCTGGGACTTTGCCGGGTAATATAAGTGACCACTGTCTTACTTACATTGTTAAGGTTAGTAATAACAACCCCAATCAGCCCGTCTAGAAAGCAGTTAGAAGTAATAAAAACTTTAACCTTGACAACGTCCAAAAGAAACTCAAAGTATACCATTGGTCAGTCCTAAAACAACTTCCACTAGATGAAGCAGTGGACTACTTTATTACAAAATTCCTTACCATCCTTGATTTCCACGCCCCAACCAGATCTATTAAAACTAAAGCAAATATTGCACCATGGCTCTCAAAAACACTAAAGCTAAAATACTACTTAGAAACAAAAAATAGGCCACATGGCGTACTACTAAATCCCCATTAGACCAACTCAAATATCATCAGTTAAGGAACGATAACAAAAGATCTATTATCTTAGATAAGAAAAGTTACTACGGCCATCTGCAACAGAAACACCAAGACAAACCTCAAAAGTTTTGGGCTGGAATAAACAAACATCTACACCCAGGCCACACCCATATCTCATCCCCTTCAGTAGCCAATCTCAAAACTCCAGAGGAAACTACAAACACCTTTAATAGCTTCTTCATGGAGACAATCCAGTCTCTAGTCAGCCAACTCACTCCCACTTGCTGTAACTTAAGCACTGACATATCCAGTGCACAACCCTTCTTCAGTATTCAACCTGTACCGACTCATGTCATCTGAGCCCTAATTAAGAAACTAAAACTTACTACTCTAGCTGCTGACCTCCCCCTGTAGACTACTTGTGAAAAGCTGCAGACTCCATAGCATACCCTATCTCCATCTTGATTACCCAAACTATTTCGGAAGGTACCATTCCCTCAGTCTGGAAAATATCCCATGTTATACCTCTCCACAAAGGAGGTAACTCTAAAGAACTGTCAAATTTCAGACCAATAGCCATTCTGTCACCCCTAGCTAAAATTATGGAAAAATGTGTCCACAAACATATGTAGCACCTTATTCAAAACAAGTTATTGACTGACTCTCAGCATGGCTTTAGACCACATCATAGTACCACCACAGCTCTCCTTTCTTTCACTGATGTCATTAACCACATTCGTAATAATAATAAACTTTCCTCTGCAATTTTTCTAGATCTCTCTAAGGTCTTTGATATGGTTAACCATCAACTTCTCCTCCACACTCTGAAATCCATGTCCTTAGATTCCCACTCTCTACAATGGTTCCATTCCTACCTTACTGGTAGACAACAAGCAGTCCTGTGGCAGGACAAACTATCCACCTGCCTTCCCATCACTCTAGGAGTCCCTCAGGGCTCTACACTAGGACCCCTACTTTTCTCCATATATATAAATGACCTCCACTCCATTATCCGAAATGCCACCTGCATTCAATATGCAGATAATTCAACATTGATCTGCTCGGAAAACTCTCCAGCAAACTTACTGCTACTAACCCAGAACACTTTCATTGCAGTTGAAAATTGGCTAGCCAATCGCCTACTGATTCTGAATCCCAATAAAACCAAGCTGCTTCTTTTCTCCCCTACCTGCAGGTCCTCCCCTCCCCCATTCTTCACCATAAACTCTAAAAATGGCACCAACATCTCTCCTGAAGTCCAAACCAAGTTCCTAGGAGTTATAGTAGACAATAACCTCAAATTTGACATCCACATAAATGACACTATCAAGATCATTAACAAAAAACTAGGCACCATTTACAAGGTCAAACTTTTCCTTACACCTATTGCTTGTACTGCCATCGCCCATTCCCACCTAATGTCTACCCTTCTCTATGCATCCTCTCTATTCACCAGCTTGAACAAAACTGACCTTAAACAACTATCCAGCTGTTACAACCATATCACCAGATTTGCTATTGGCACTGCATTCAGGACACATCACTGTCACAATCTAAAGATGTTAGGGTGGCTAGAACTACCTACTCTTCTTCAGTTCAACCAGCTCATAATAGCCCACAAATTCCTCTGCCAACCTGATAACACACCTGCTCCTAAAAATTATTTGCCCCCATAGTCCCCTTAGGCCATTACACTCATCTAAGAGACTACTGGACTCACCCTCAAAGCTAACAACTCAGCAGGAGATGCTCTGGTTACCAACTCTGTTGGCAAAATATGGAACCTTCTTCCTGCAGTCATTGCCCAAGAAACGTCTCTGCCTCCATTCAAAAAAAACCCTCAAAGAACATTCTAAATCACACTGGTTATGTCCTAGCCCCACCCCTGACTAGAACCATCTCAGGAACCTTTATTAGTTATCTGTAGTGTACATAACTATGTATGCATGCTTTTTTTTTACAATATGAATGTTCTTTATGTACTGCTTGCCCTGTCAATTTATGTATCATATGAATAATAAGTCTTTGCTGTTACTTTGAGTGCTTTTATGTGGGACTTTTCTCCCCGGGCCTCTGCTGAAAATGTATGTATGCTTTTTTATATATGAACGTTCCTTATGTACTGCTTGCCCTGTCAATTTATGTATCATATGAGTAATAAGTCTTTGCTATTACTTTGAGTGCTTTTATGTGGAGCTTTTCTCCCCGGGCCTTCGCTGAAAATGGACATGTATCCAGTTGGACTATCCCAGTCAACAAATATAAAATAAAAAAAAATAAATAAATAAACCTGTTACCTATTATTTCTCCCAAGAGTTACTTGGTCACACTAGACTTAAAAGATGCTTATTATGGCATTCCCGTAGCTGCAAGCTTTAGGAAGTTTCTAAGATTCTCTGTTCCTGGGTCACATTAGCAGCTCTCTGTATTACCTTTTGGTTTATCTACAGCTCCAAGAGTATTCACAAAATGTGTAGCTGTAGTCATAGCTTATTGCAGACTAACTGGCATTCACATTTTTCCTTATTTACATGACTTGCTTATCTTTGCACAGTCTTTTTCCAAATTTCAAGAGTCATTAACTTGGGTTATGTCCCTTTTCACCAGTCTGGGTTTCCAGATAAACATTTCAAAATAGTCCTTAACTCCATCTCACAGAATTGTGTTTTGGGTATTCCTTGTAGGTATGTCTCTTCAAAAGGCTTTTTTGATAAAAAAGAATGTGGATTTTTATCTGGCATCTTTCCTGAATTTCTCCAATCAGTCACAGACTTCTGCTAGAGAATGTCTAAGGATCCTAGTGTTCATGGCTTATAAGATTCTTATGATTTATTCTTCCAGGCTGCACATGGGGAAGATGCAATGGTTCCTAAAATAACACATGGACCCATCATTTGCATTCTCTTGAGTATCAGCTTCTTGTTTTGGACTTTATAAAAAGGGAACTGCATTGACAAAGACATATTCAACTGAAGCCAGGTCTCCTGTTCTCTCCTTAAATCGCAAAAGCAATCTCTTCTGAGATATGATTTTACATGGGGGTAGTTTCTATCTGGGTAAAAGTGCAAGGCCTATGAAGTCCTTCAGACAGACCAAAGCACATCAACATAAGGGGTATGTTGACTGTGGTTCATATGTTCATAGTTATTTATTACGCTGATGATGACAAGGGCCTTTTTAAGCCTAGCCATGCATCCCAAATCTCTGACAAGTTCTGGTACCCTTGATAAGTGTAAGCAGGGGCTTGGGAGGTGAAACATTTACAAGCAAGGACCAAGGAGATGAACCATTTACAGATTGCTTCTGTCCATTAGAGACATAAGTGCCAAACTAGGGATGAATTTCTTGCACATGAATTGGATTAGGGAAAAACAGTGCTTCACATGGATGAAGAGCCTGTTCCATGGATGGGGTAGTCTCTGGGATACATACCTGTCTCTCCAGCAGGTCCTATTTATATCACAGGAAAGGCTTAAGTCTTTAGAATGGGTAATTCTGAGGCTGTTTGTTTTGTGGATATGTAGGAGGTCCATCAGAGTGGGGTCTGATAATGACCTGTATGCCAGGTATAGCTCTCCCCTCAAAAGTCTGTAGGAGACAGGATACAGGGATAGGGCCTTGAGGCAGTCTGTATAGGACATTTCACTTAAGCCCTGTATTCTTTTAGTGAGAAACCACTGTGGATGTTCCGGTTATTGGATATGCCTGGCTAGGTACATACCAAAGTGGGCATTGTACTCAATGATAGGAATGATGAATGTCGAATACAGTGGAATAATGACTTCCTTGGACCTAGATGCCATACCTTTTTTTATAAGTTGTGCAACATAGAATGATTTCCTCACTTCTGTAGACACATGATTGTCAAAGGCTAGAATACTGTCTGTGTGTCCCCAAGTCCTTGACTATTTTTATTTATTTATTTATTTTACATTTGTTGACCGGGATAGTCCGACTGGATACATGTCCATTTTCAGCAGAGGCCCGGGGAGAAAAGCTCCAGAGTATACATAATAAAACATAGTAATAAGACAATATAACAGAAACAAAGGTGAACGTAGCAATGCAGACAAATACAAGTAAGCTATTACAGTTAATATTTTGACATTCAAAAGTAGACAGTTTCATGACATTTGTAAGCACTAGTTATAGTGAGGAGAAATGAAAACACATTAGCATTGACATCTAGTAGATTTTTGTACATTTATTAAAGCTGGCTAGCCAGGTTTGTTACAGTGACAGAGCCAGTTTAGTGCCAGATGTTGTTTGAGTTTGGTCTTAAATTTCACTTGGGGAGGAGAGCAGGATCGAAGCAGTCTCTGATTAGTTTGGGCGGTGATAATATTTCTAAGAGCTGGTGTATTATCTGGAATATAGAGAATCTTGTTAGCTATGATCAGAAGGTTATATTGTATGAGACTGGGAAATTCTAACCACCCCGGCTGTTTGAGGTTAATGCAGTGGTGGGTTCTGCATGGCTGGCCAGTGACAAATCTGGCAATGTGATTGTAACAGATAGACAGTCTGTTAAGTAGTGATTTGTTTAGGTTAGACAGAAGGGAAGCATATGTAAGTGTTGAAATTACCTGAGAGCGGGCAATGGCAATCTTAGCTGGAGGGGTTAGAAAGGCTTTATTTCTATACAATGAACAAAGTTTTTTTATTGGTGTTCTTTATTATTTGATTAACATGAAGTTAAAATTTTAGGTTATTGTCAATAATGACACTGAGCAGTTTTGTAGAGGAGTTTGGAGAGATAACAGTACCATCTTTTGTGTTAATGGTATAAGAGAAAGATGCAGACCTTTGAGTATTGGGTCAACTCTAAGGGGTGTGTTGTAAATATAATAGTACCATGGGTAGCTGACTTCCCAAAAGATACTATTATGCATTTCCTGGCATTTAGTTTTAGTCCATGGCTCTGACACCAGTTGTTTGTCTGTGTCACCCTTCCTGGAGAACATTTGTGTCACTGTGGGATTCAATGACAGCTCCTAATTTGCAATTGTCTGCAAATTTGGTAAGCCAGTGACCATTGATATTGGCCTTGACTTCAAAGAAGTAAATGCCAAAAAGGTGCAGTCCAAGGGCCATTCCCTGAGGGACTCTACTTGTGACTGGCCTCTTTGTATAGGAGGACTCCACAGTTCTAAACTCATGGGTCTTGTCTGTAAGCCAGTTGGTTATCCACTGGGTGACATATGGGTTTGTACCTAACATCTTGAGTTTGTCAATGATGCCCAAGTGGGGTATTGTGCCAAATGCCTTGGGCAGGTCAAGGTAGGCAGTGCAAACCATTTTTGTTCTCATCTATTGCTTTGTTGACCTTTTCAAGAAAGTCCACCAGGTTGAGTAGGCATGATCTGCCCTTGATGAAATCAGACTGGGTTGGGTTCAGCCTTGAGGTCTCTCCATCCCCTTTGGTCCCCAGGACCTCTTCAAGTAATTAGAAACAATAACACAGTTGTGTGGTTCACAAACAAGAAGGGAGGTGATACCCCCTTAGCAAGCTGGCTATGATGGCTTGGGACTTAGTTGTTCAGCATTCCTTAACCCTCCAAACATCTTACATTCAGTCAGAGCAAAATATAGTGGTAGACAAGTTGAGGAGGACCAGGACAGACCATTATGAATGGAAAGTGAATGAGAGGATCTTCAAGGAATTGATGCAGTTGTGGGGAACACCTCAACTAGATATGTACACCTCCTTTCAAAACAAACATTTAATCATATTTTGTTCCAGGGTCCATAGCAAGCAAGCCTGGAAAACAGATATATTTTCATTCCTTTGGAAGAGACTGTTCATTTATTTCTGCCCTTAAACTGATATTCAGGATAATTCTGAAGATTCAAAGGGATACCTCAAAAATCATTGTGGTTGCTACCTTTTGGGTTAGGCAACATTGGTTTTCTTTTCTTATACAATTGGCCAAGGGCAATTAACACAAGCTTCCTCACACAATGGATCTTGTCATATAAGACAGGGAGATCTTGATACACTCCAATATCAATCAATTTTAACTGACTGCCTGGCAGCTAATTCAATTCTAATACCTTTTAGGCCTTTATTTCCTGGGGGCATGCAGCAGGTACTAAAAGAGTCAAGAAAGCCTGCTACTAGAAAATCCTGTATTGGTAAATTAAAGCAGTTTTCTAGTTGGTGCCTAACCAGTAACCAGGGGCACCATCAGGGATTTTGTACCACTGGTGCTTCAGTATTTGTGTGAGTTGCTTTCCTATAGTCTCTCTTATTCCTCTGTAAAGGTTTGTCTTGTGGCCATTTCAGCATGTTTGCCCATGCTTCACTTTCTTAGCTGTTTGTTGTGAATTAGTTTCTGAAAGGAGTTTTAAACCTCTGACCTCATCATATACTGATTTCTCCAGTTGTGGATCTCAGCTTTGTACTGGGGAAGTTGACTGTCACCTTCTGAACCTGTCCATTAAGTTGATTTAAGGTTCTTGTTTTATGAAACTGTATTCGTCATTTCTCTGACATCTGTAAGAAGGGTATCTAAGTTGCAAGGTCTCATGGTGGGTGAGTCCTATTTAATTTTCCACACAGATAGGGTCTCTTTAAGAATAAACCCCTCATACATGCCCATAGTGGTTTGAAAGTTTACTTTGAATCAAGTGAGCAGTCACTCAGTTTTCTACACAGATAAAAAAAAAAACAGGGAGAAAGGATTCTGCATATTTTGGACATGTGTAGGAAACTCAGGCATTATCTTTGCAAAACTAAGCCCTTTAGAAAAGCTGATCAGCTATTTACTTATTATCAAGGGGTGGGGGCATCCTGTATCAAAACAGTCAATTTCCCGGTTGCTTTTTGTTATTCCTGTGATGCACCTGTACTGGCCCAGTAATCAAGGAGCTTTAATCCTCACCACTGGCAACAGTGGGGAACATACACACTGGGAGGATGACAAGTACACACAGTAAAGTGCAATTTCCCTACAGAGGACACAGAGATCATAGTCAGTCTGGGGCTGGTTTCTCCCTCTTTCTTCAGATCCCCAATAAGACTCCCCACTGGCACAGCTATAAGGTTGAGATCTCAGCTGAGTGGCCAAACCAAGATCTCCAGTACCTTCTGTCCAACCAGTGCTTTGTCTCCCTGCCGAATTAGCTGACACACATACTCCTTGAGATTTGATTTATATATAAACAGACACACACACACACACACACACACACGCACACACACACACACACACACACACACACACACACACACACACACACACACACACACCTGGTAAAGATGGCACAGGTTTACTAGCTTTACTAGCTATGCCCCCTTCTGCCCAGATTATAACATAGTTTTCACTGCCACCAGACAACTCTTATCAGCTGCTTTAAGGCCCTTAGCAAAAGGTGTCCAATCCTACTGTGTAATGTTACTATTAATCCAAATCATAGTCTGATCAAGCACAAGGCTATTTAGGAGTAGCCTGTACAATGTCAACAAATAGATATGCAAGTACTCTAAGAGATTAAATATCTCTAAACAGACCAGCCACACTTAAAAGGTCTAAATATATTTAATAATAAATAATAAAAGAACAAGACAATACTCAGTAAGTAACATCACAGTTCAGAATCACAGGAAATATTTAAAACAACATTGCAGGACAGTCTCAAATAAATAAAGAAAACATCTAAGCTACACTTTACTATATTCCTATCTGAATCTAAAAGAGTTACTATGCCCTAAAAACTTACAGTAAGGCAAGTGCAGAGGTGAGTGGATGTTTCCAGCTGATGTTGTTAGGTCGAAGACAAAATACAAAATGCACAGTCTTTCTCTGAGAGAGTTGTTAAATTAATATCAAATATTACTGCTGGGTTAGCTTGGATGACATCACTTTTTGTCACCTGACTTCAGTTCACAAGCTAAACTTCCTTTGTCAGAAACTAAGAGAATGTTAGCATCTCCATGTGAAAAATACATATCTCTTAGATGTTTGCAGATCCTGGAAGTCATAAAACAATAAAACACTTCTACGTTGTAAACCTAGTAATTACTTCTCTTTCAAGACAATAAAAAAACGTCTAGCTCTAGACATGGTGTCTGCTGCTGCACTGAAACTGAGAGATAACATCTCTTTTGTGGTTATGAAACAATTTAATTTTAACTATTTTCTCTGAAATTGTTTTCAAGTTAACCTCCTGTGTTCCAGTTTCCATTAAACATATACATCTAAACAGTCACAATACTGCAGGTATATTCCTGTTCTATTCCAATAGGGCATGCTGTAGTTACATTTTAGCTCAGTACTTTACACACACTTCTGTTTAAATCATATATATATATATATATATATATATATATATATATATATATACACAAATGACATAGAATTATTTACAAAATTCCAGATAGCTGGGCTGGCAGTATTTCTCTTTGTCACACTTCTTCCCCCCTGAAAACTCAAACTAGTTTTTCAAGTGACCTTTGAGAAATGTTGCTTGAGAGGGTTGGGCCTATCTGGGAATACCTTACCCCAGTCCCTGTTTTGAGAGTCTTGGAATTGCTAACGCCACTGTGGTGCTGCACTGTCATATCATATGCTTACATCCCTAGGCTCCACCTTAGTAACTTGGCATTTTCCTGGCTGGCTCGATGTATCCATGTTAAGGGATTGTGGTCCGTCACTACAGTGAATTTCCTTCCATACAGATAAGGCTGAAGTTTCTGCAGTGCCCACACTATAGCTAGACATTCCTTTTCTACAGTTGCGTAACATTCCTCCCTGGGTGGGAGCCTATGACTCAGATACATGACTGGGTGCTCTTCTCCCTCTGAGGAAACCTGGCTGAGTACAGACCCCCCCTTGGGTTGAAGCATCCACCTACACAACAAATTATTTGCTGTAATCTGGACTGACTAACACAGTGAATCCTCCCAAAGCTCCTTTAAGCTTCTGGAATGCCTGCTGACATGCTGGGGTCCACACTACCTTATCTGGCTTGTTTGTCCTTGTCAGTCTGTGAGGGGAGCAGCTATGGTATTATAATTGGGGACAAACTTTCTGTAGTACCCTGCTGTCCATAAGAATGCTCTCTCCTGCTTTTTGGTAACAGGAGCAGGCCATGCCTGAATGACTTCCACTTTAGCAGTTTCTGGCCTGATCTTACCACTCCTTACTCTATGTCCCAGGTAGGAGACCTCTGCCATATCTACCTGACACTTACTGGGCTTAATGGTCAACCCTGCCCTCTGTAGTCTGCCCAGCACCTCTATGACATACTGAAGGTGCTCTTGGCAGGAATGGCTGTAGATTGCAATATCATCTAGGTAAACAAGGGAAAAATCTCCCACTCCTGCTAGGATATGATCTAACATCCTCTGGAAAGTCACTGGGGCATTTATCATCCCAAAGGGCATCTTCATGAACTTCGACAAGCCAAAAGGAGTCACAAAGGCCAACCTCTCTCAAGCACTGGGAGTCAAGGGTGCCTGCCAGTAACCTGTGGTAAAATCAATAGTGGTAAGATACTTAGCCCTACCCAGCTGCTCTAGGGCTTCATCTGTCTTAGGCATGGGTTAAACATCTGACTCTGTGTGTCTATTTAATTTCCTGTAGTCCTCACAGAACTGGATGCTCCCATCCTTCTTTGGTATCAGTGCCACTGGGGAGGCCCAGCAACTGCTGGATTTCTGTATCACCCCTAGTTCCAACATTTTCTATATCTCCTCCCTCAGAGTCTGTTTGACTCTCTCAGGCACCCTATAAGGGGCCTGCCTAATGGGCCACTGGGGTCCTGTATCCACATGGTGCTGCACCAGGTGAGTGCACCCTGGTTTCCCAGTGAACATGTTCCCAAACTCCTGTAACACTGCTTGGATTTCTCGAACCTGAGTAGGGGATAGCTGCTGGGACATTGCTACCCCTTCCACTGAGGTGTCAATCCAAGCTTCACTAAGGAGATCAGTCAACATATCCCCCTCAGACTCCTCCTGCCATCTACTGCAAAAACTCAGCACAAGTGCCTCCCTATCTTGATAAGGTTTCATCATGCTAACATGGTCCAATTTATGCCCCTGCCTCCTGCCTAGCAGTTCTACCATGTCATTAACATCACCTGCCTTATCACCTTGAAGGGTCCCTCCCAGGCTGTCTGCAGCTTGCTGTGTCTGACAGGAATGAGAACCATTACCGGGTGCCCCACAGCGTACTCTCTAGCTTGAGCATTCCTGTCATTCCAGACTTTTTCTGCTGTTGGGCTTCTGCCAGGTCCTCCTGGGCACCTCTGTTAGTCAGTATTTTTTTTTTGAATGCTACCCTGCTGAAAATCTCTAACAAAGCATTTGCCACTTTTTCTGCCTCAATGCAGGACAGAGCCACCGCCTCAGGGTATCTGGTAGCATAATCTACTACAACTAGGATATACGTTTTCCCTGTGGAACTTGGGGCACTCAGAGGCCCAACAATCTCAATAGCTACCATCTGAAATGGCTTCTCAATCACAGGAAAAGGCATCAAAGGAGCTTTCACGTTGTCTCCTGCCTTGCCTGCCTTTTGGCACTGCTCATAGGTTCTGCAGTAACCTGTTACATATCTAGAAATCCCAGGACAATAAAAGTTCTGCATAATGTGTATCTTGGTATGTTTTATGCCCATATGACATGCAAAGAGAATATCATGGGCTATGGCTAGAAGTGCCAGATGGTGCACTCTGGGCACTACCAACTTCTGAATTCACTCACCCTCTAGCCATCCCTCAGGGGTCCACTCTCTATACCGTAACCCTTTGTCCCAGTATACAGATTCCCCTTTCCCTTGGGAATCAGGTGCCTCACTGGCTGCCTCCCTCAGACCTTGTAATGTACGGTCTGAGAGCTGAGCCTGTTTAAACTCTCCCCAGCTCCCCTTCCACAGGAAGTCTGGCATTCTCTGACAGTGGTGTCTCACTGTCAGCATGGGTACTACTACTCACCTCTGCCATTGCAGTCACTCTGTAAAAGGGAAAATCAGTACCCACAAGCAGCTGTGGCTCACCTTCAGTCTCACTGCTACAGGGTAGCTCCCTCCCTGAAGTAACTACCTCATCAGTCCTGTCTGCAAGTGTGCTGCCTGTCTGGGTCTCCCCCAGGCTACCTGACCAACATGCTTGTCTCTAGGCCTGACTGCGTGTAACTGCATGTACACACAATACTGCATTATCAAAAATACTGCATTATCAAAATCATTCCCTATCAGGACATCCACAGGGATTTCCTCAAACACACCTACTTGCTTGCTTCCTTTTCCACCCTCCCAGTCGAGGTGAACCCTAGCCAAAGGTATATGGAATGGGGTCCGTCCTAAAGCTCTGACTGGAGTAGACTGCCCAAGCAAGTACTGCTCCTCCTTAACCATTGCAGGCTTCACAATGGTTAGGTTAGAGGCCATGTCTCTCTTAGCAGTGGCCTCTTTCCTATCCATTAAGATAGGATATAACCTCTTGTGGTAGGTTGGTACACTTGTTGTCTCAAGACAACTTACTGCTGGCATTTTGTCATTTCCACTTACTGGCTCACCCACCTTTTGTTCCCCACTTTTCATCTGTGGACATCTATATTCTACATGGTCCCACTGATTTCATTTAAAACATTTAACCCTGCATCCTGGATGTGTAACTGGACCAGTGGCTTCCACTGCTCCTGGCAGACTCTGTTGGGGCAGTCTGGGGTGCCCACCATGGGTTCCCTTAGACCCATGAGCAGCACTGGGTATTCCTTTCCTGTGCAGTGATGCCCTGCTTGCTAGGTTTAGGTCTCCCTTCTTCCCCAACTCATCTGCAGCATTGAATTGCTTATCAGCTAACCAGATTCACATGTCCTCAGGCAAAGTGCTAAGGGCTTGTTCCCTCACCAGAAGGTCTGCCTGCCCTTCAAAAGTGGTGACCTGACATCCACTCACCTACCCATGAAAACAAGTGCTTAGTTAGTTCAGCAATATATTCACACATACTTTCATCTGCCTTGCATCTATGCACATGAAACTTTTTCCTATAAGCTTCAGGTGTTAACTTAAAACATTCTAACAAACAATTTTTGAATATATTATAATTTAAGCAATCAGTATCAGACAATTTAGAAATAGCAGTTACAGCTTTACCATGGACTAAGGTCATCAGGAACTGTACCCAGAGCCCTTGGTCAATATTATACTGTTTACATACCCTTTCAAACATATGAATGAAACTATCAAAATGATCACCCTCTGTACATTGTGGAAGACATTTACTGACCTCTGTGGCTTCTGGGGTTTGGTTATTCCCTTCCCCATTACCTGCATGACCCTGGCAAAGAGTCAGCATCTCCTTTTCCTGTTGCCAGTGCCTCTCATTGTCCTCATCTTCCAGACATCTCAGTCTCTCTGCTGCTTCTATGTCCAAATGTTGGCCTCCAGTTCAAGTCTCTTTAGTTACAGATGGAGTTTTATGTCCTCTTTGGAAAGGTTGAACTGTCCATTTTCTGAGAATTGTACATCTCCAAGGCCAGCCTGGTTGCCCTCCTGATTGCTAGTCTGCGATGTAGCTGTGACCAAGGCTACAATCACTTCTGCCTTAGTCAGGTTGGCATGCACCAGTCCTTTAGCCTGGCACTTCTCAGCCAACTGGCTCATTGTCAGATTGCCATATTCTTCTGCTGACATGCTTGCCTGCTGTCCCTAACTAACTAAGCTAACAAAAAAATAAAACAATTGTGATATGAAACTCTGAATGTTCACTGTGTGGCTGATTAAGAGTACAACCACCTTCCTTAGTGACCACTGTTTATAGGCTACATGAATTCAGTATCGACACCACTGAATCCTAATATGTAGATCACCACTACAAACCAATTAATATGTGATCTGGATATCCCACCACTGCCAACCAATTAATATGTGACGCCTCTGCATTGGCCGAGTAATCAAGGAACCTCAAACCTCACCAGTGGCAACAGTGGGAAAAATACACACTGGGAGGATGACAAGTACACACACACAGTAAAGTGCAATTTCCCTTAAGAGCCCACAGAGATCACAGTCACTCTGGGGCTGCTTTCTCCCTATTTCTCCAGATCCCCAATAAGACTGCTCACTGGCCCAGCTATACGGTTGAGATCTCAGCTGAGTGGCCAAACCAAGATCTCCAGTACCATCTCTGTCCTACCAGTGTTTCATGTCCCTGCCCAAGTAGCTGACACACACACACACACACACTCTCTTTGAGATTTCATTTATTAACAAAGACACACACACACGCGCGCGCACACACACACACACACACACACACACACACACACACACACACACACACACACACACACACACACACACACACACACACACACACACACACACACCTGGGAAAGGCTGGCACAGGTTTATTAGGTATGCCCCTTCTGCCCAGAATATAAGGTAGTTTTCAGTGCCACTAGCCAACACTTAGCTACTTTAAGCCCAGTAGCAAAGGATGTCCAATCCTACTGTGTAATGTTACTATTAATCCAAATGGTACTCTGACCAAGAGCAAGGCTTTTTAGGAGTGGCCTGTATAGTGTCACCAAATAGATATGCAAGTAACCTAAGAGCTTACATATCTCTAAACAGACCAGCCACAATTAAAAGGTTTAAATGTATTTAATAATAAATAATAAAAGAACAAGACAATACTCAGTAAGTAATCAGTTACATCACAGTTCAAAATCACAGGAAATATTTAAAACAACATTGCAGGACAGTCTCAAATAAATAAAGAAAACATCTAAGCTGCACTTTACTATATTCCTATCTGAATCTAAAAGAATTTCTATGCCCTAAAAACTTACTTGCAGTAAAGCAAGTGCAGAGGTGAGTGGATGTTTCCAGCTGATGTTGTTAGGTCGAAGAGAAAATGCATTATGTACAGTCTTTCTCTGAGAGAGTTCTTGAATTAATATGAAGTATTACTGCTGGGTTAGCTTGGATAACATCACTTTTTGTCACCTGATGTCTGTTCACAAGCTAAACCTCTTTTGTCAGAAACTAACAGAATTTTGGCATCTCCCTGTGAAAAATATATATCTCTCAGATGTTTGCAGATCCTGGAAGTCATAAAAGCAATAAAAAACTTCTATATCTTAAACCTAATAATTATTTCTCTTTCAAGACAATACAAAAAACTTCTAGCTCTAGACATTGTGTCTGCTACTGCACTGAAATTGAGAGATAACATCTCTTTTATTAAGTGGTTATGAAACAATTTAATTTCAACTATTTTCTCTGAATTTTTTTCAAGTAACCTCCTGTTTTGCGGTTTTCATTAAACATGTATATCTAAACAGTCACAATAGTGCAGGTACATTCCTGTTCTATTCCAATAGGGCATGTTGTGGTTACATTTTAGCTCAGTATTTTACACACACTGTTGTGTAAATCATATCAATATTCACAAACAACATATAATTATTTACAAAATCCCAGATAGCTGGGATGGCAGTATTTTGTTTTGTCACAATTCCTACCATGACAAATCCATGCCAGGCAGTGTTAAGGATGCCTCTAGAATGCTTCTATGATCCCCCCCCTTTCCAGAGCAGTACCTTCTTTAATGTTATACTGGAAGGGGCTAGACTCTAGAAGAAGTCAAGAGGCAGCTATATTGTAATATATATAAACATTGAAAACTTGTTTCCTTTTTCAGGTCCAGGTCTAGTTTTGCTAGGGCCATTCTCCAAAGGCTCCTGTTTCCATATCCTTCCTTCCTTCTCCCAAGTTTAATAGGCTTTGGTAATCAACCCATATAGCCTAAAAGCTACTGCAGCAGTGAGAATGATGAACATAATACAGTTGTGTAAGTTGCACTTGCCCACAACAGTAGTTGTTCAAATTCCTCACTTTTGCAGTAGGCTCCATCCTTTGTTACATATCTAGAAATCCCAGGCCAATAAAAGTTATGCATAATGCATCTCTTGGTAGGCTTTATACCCATATGACATGCAAAGGGAATATCATGTGCTATGGCTAGAAGTGCCAGATGGTAGGCTTTGGGCACTGCCAACTGCTGTTTTCTCTCACCCTCTAGCCCTCCTTCAGGTGTCCACTCTCTATACAGTAACCCTTTATCCCAGTATACAGATTTCCCTTTCCCTTGAGAATCAGGTGCCTCACTGGCTACCCCCCTCAGACCTTGTCATGTAGGGTCTGAGAGCTGAGCCTCTGTCTCAACTCTCTTTTTGTAGCCCTTCCCAGCTCCCCTTCCACAGGAAGTCTGGTATTCTCTGACAGTAGTGCCTCACTGTCAGCATGGGTACTACTACTCATCTCTGCCATTGCAGTCACTCTGTCCAAGGGAACATCAGTACCCACAAGCAGCTGTGGCTCACCTTCAGCCTCACTGCTACTGGGTAGCTCCCTTCCTGAAGTAACCACCTCACCAGTTTCTGGCTGCAAATGTGCTGTCTGTCTGGGTCCCCCCAGGCTACCAGACCAACACGCTTGTCTCCAAGCCTGACTGCGTGTAACTGCATGCACACACAATACTACATTATCAAAAATGCTGCATCATCAAAATCAATCCCTATCAGGACATCTGCAGGGATATCCTCAGACACACCTACTTGCTTGCTTCCTTTTCCACCCTCCTAGTCAAGATGAACCCTAGCCAAAGGTATTTGCAATGGGGTTCCTCCTAAAGCTCTGACTGGAGTACACTGCCCAACCAAGTAGTGCTGCTCTTTAACCATTGCAGGCTTTACATTGGTTAGGTCAGAGGCCATGTCTCTCTTAACAGTGGCCTCTTTTCCATCCAGTAAGATAGAATATAACCTCTTGTGTTAGGCTGGTATCCTTGTTGTCTCAAGAAAACTTACTGCTGGTATTGTGTCATTTCTACTTGCTGGCTCTCCCACCTTTTGTTCCCTACCTTGCCTCCATAGACATCTATATTCTACATGGCCCCACTGGTTCTGTTTAAAACATTTAGCCCTTCATCCTGGACATGTACCCGGACTAGAGGCTTCCACTGCTGCTGGCAGACTCTGTTGTGGCAGCCTGGGCTGCCCACCATGGGCTCCCTTAGACCTATGAGCAAAACTGGATATCCCTTTCCTGTGCAGTGATGCCCTGCTTGCTGGGTATAGGTCACCCTTCTTCCACAACTCATCTGCAGTATTGCATTGCCTATCAGCTAACCAGATTGTCATGTCCTCAGACAAAGTGCTAAGGGATTGTTTCCTCACCAAAAAGTCTGCCAGCCCTTCAAAAGTGGTGACATGCCATCCACTCATCTACCTATGAAAATAAGTGCTTAGTTAGTTCAGCAATATATTCACACACACTTTCATCTGCCTTGCATCTATGCACATGCAACTTTTTCCTATAAGCTTCAGATGTTAACTTAAAACATTATAACAAACTGTATTATAATTTAAGCAATCAGTATCAGACAATTTAGAAATAGCAGTTACAGCTTTACCATGGACTATGGGAGTCAGGAATTATAGCCAGAGCCCTTGGTCAACATTATACTGTTTATTCAAGCATATGAATGAAGCTATCAAAATTACCACCTTCTGTACATTGTGAAAGAAATTTACTGACCTTTGTGGCTTCTGGGGTTTGGTTATTCCCTTCCCCATTACCCCCAAGACCCTGGCAAAGAGTCAGCATATCCTTTTCCTGTTGCCAGTGCCTCTCATTGTCCTCATCTTCCAGACATCTCAGTTTCTCTGCTGCTTCTATTTCCAATGTTTGGCCTCCAGTTCAAGTCTCTTTAGCTACAGGTGGATTTTTAAGTCCTGTGTGGAAAGGTTGAACTGTCCATTTTCTGAGAGTTGTACATCTCCAAGACAGCCTGGTTGTCCTCCTGATTGCTAGTCTGTGATGTAGCTGTGCCCAAGGCTACAATCACTTCTGCCTTAGTCAAGTTGACATGCACCAGTCCTTTAGCCTGACACATCTCAGCCAACTGGCTCATTGTCAGATTGCCATACTCTTCTGCTGACATGCTTGCCTGCTGTCCCTGACTAACTAAGCTAACACAATAATAAAACAATTGTGATATGAAACTCTGAATGTTCACTGTGTGGCTGATGAAAGTACAATCACCTTCCTTAATGACCATTATTTACTGGCTACAGGAATTCAATATCGACACCACTGAATCCTAATATGTAGATCACCACTACAAGCCAATTAATATGTGATGTGGATATCCCACCAATGCCAACCAATTAATATGTGATGCCCTTGCACTGGCCCAGTAATCAAGGAGCCACAAACCACCAGTGGCAGCAGTGGGGAAAGTACACACTGGGAGGATGACAAGTGCACACACAGTAAAGTGCAATTTCCCTTATGAGCTCACAGAGATCACAACCAGTCTGGGGCTGGTTTCTCCCTCTTTACTCAGATCCCCAATAAAACTCCTTACTGGCCCAGCTATAGGGTTGATATCTCAGCTGAGTGGCCAAACCAAGATCTCCAGTACCCTCTCTGTCCAACCAGTGCTTCATGTCCCTGCCCAAGTAGCTAACACACACACTCCTTGAGATTTGATTTATAAACACACACACAAACCTGGGAAAGGCTGGCACAGGTTTATTAGGTATGCCCCCTTCTGCCCAGACTATAAGGTAGTTTCCACTGCCACCAGCCAACTCTTAAAAGCTACTTTAAGGCCCTTAGCAAAGGATGTCCAATACTGCTGTGTAATGTTACTATTAATTCAAATGGTATTCTGACCAAGAGCAAGACTTTTTAGGAGTGGCCTGTACAGTGTCACCAAACAGATATGCAAGTACTCTAAAAGCTTAAAACAGACCAGCCACAATTAAAAGGTTTAAATATATTTAATAATAAATAATAAAAGAACAAGACAATACTCATTAAGTAATCAGTTTACATCACAGTTCAAAATCACAGGAAATATTTAAAACAACATTGCAGAACAGTCTCAAATAAATAAAGAAAACATCTAAGCTACACTTTACTATATTCCTATCTAAATCTAAAAGAGTTACTGTGCCCTAAAAACTTACAGTAAGGCAAGTGGAGAGGTGAGTGGATGTTTCCAGCTGATGTTGTTAGGTCGAAGACAAAATACAAAATGCACAGTCTTTCTCTGAGAGAGTTCTTGAATTAATATCAAATATTACTACTGGGTTAGCTTGGATAACATCATTTTTGTCACCTGAATTCAATTCCCAAGCTAAACCCCCTTTGTCAGAAACTAACAGAATTTTGGCATCTCCCTGTGAAAAATACATATCTCTCAGATGTTTGCAGATCCTGGAAGTCATAAAACAAAAAACTTCTATATCTTAAACCTAGTAATTACTTCTCTTTCAAGACAATAAAAAAACTTCTACCTCTAGACATTGTGTCTGCTACTGCACTGAAACTGGGAGATAACATCTCTTTTATTAAGTGGTTATGAAACAATTTAATTTCAACTATTTTCTCTGAATTTTTTTCAAGTTACCCTTCTGTGTTCCAGTTTCCATTAAACATATGCATCTAAACAGTCACAGTAGTGCAGGTACATTTCTGTTCTATTCCAATAGGGCATGCTGTGGTTACATTTTAGCTCAGTACTTTACACACACTTCTGTATAAATCATATCAACATTCACAGACGACATAAAATTATTTACAAAATTCCAGATAGCTGGGCTGGCATTATTTCCCTTTGTCAAACTTCTTACCATGGCAAATCCATGCCAGGCAGTGTTAAGGATGCCTCTAGAATGCTTCTATGGTCCCCCCCCTTTTCAGAGCCTTATCTTCTTCAGTGGTATACTGGAAGGGGCTAGACTCTAGAAGAAGTAAAGAGGCAGCTATATTGTAATATATATAAACATTGCAAACTTGATTCATTTTTGAAGTCCAGGTCTTGCTTTGCTGGGACCATTCTCCAAAGGCTCCTGTTTCCATATCCTTACTTCCTTCTCCCAAGTTTAATAGGCTTTGGTAATCAACCCATGTAGCCTAAAAGTTACTGCAGCAGTGAGAATGATAAACATAGTACAGTTGTGTAAGTTGCACTTACCCACAGCAGTAGTTGTTCAAATTCCTCAATGCTGCAGTAGGGCACCCACTCTCCATCTCCATATACTTGTATATAATTAAAAGTTGGGGTATAGAGTACGGTTGTGTTTATTTCTACTTTATATGTTTTCTTGTTATTAATGGTTGTTAATTCAGGATTGTTATGCTTTTCTCTCCTTGTATGGGCAAGGAAGTCCTGAAGAAATCTTCACTCTGATTGATGATTTCCGACGATAGCATTATCCACTGAACAGTCAGAGTGAAGGAGTGTGTGTATGTGTGAGGGTGGGGAGGAACTGTATAACAAAATCCGAATACACTGAAACCATATAGCCATTCGTAGAGATGGCCTAATTATGAAAATGAAAATGCTGGCTTCTCAGTATCCATCCTTCTAAGTGCAATGAAATTACTAAATTAATTTTATAATTTAAAGTTAATTGTCCAGCCAACATCTGTAATGAATAATTCACAATGAAATGGATTCAAAGTTCATTATACCAATTAGCACATATTAATAAAAACAGTAAGTACTGAAGGGACAATTCATTATTAATATCCCTGTGATCTAATGTCCAAAACCTGAAAATAAGCCATGCTTACTTTTTTCTTAAAAACCTCAAATACCTACATGCATAACTTGCAGCTGTTTATAAATAATCAATCAATCACTCAGTAATAATTCTGAACAAGAACTGTGTTTATGGTGGAAATGGGCATTGCCTAGCCTAGCAGGTGACACATTTCTAACATTTTTACAGTGTCACAAAAATGTACTGAGACTTTCTGTTTTGTCTCTCCTATGAAGAATGATTTGCAGGGCTAGGTCAAAGGATAAACACAATGGTCACATGGCAGGTATACTCAACCCTGGCTTCAAATGTATTTTCCTTGATCATACTCTTTCTGTTTGGTAGGGCATATTTACCTTTTGAACATGATCTACAAAGGGAGAGTGCCTATACCATTCACATGAGGCTCAGTCTGATATGTACCTGAGTGGACCAGGTGATTTTACAAACTGCTGGTATTCTTACATGGCATCTGGAGATAAGGCTGCAGTTCTCCTTTCAGGGCATCATCTTCCAGCAGGATCTGGAAATGTTAGCTTACCAATGATATAATCGTCTGCATCCCTATTGTGCTTCCCGACACAAAATAAAGCTTTTATTAGTTCTTCTCTTTTATTTTGACTAAAGTGAAAGACTCTGAGGAGCCTATTCCTTGTTTTGCTTGTTTCATATACACCTTCTGGGTCCTCCTACTTGTAGGGCCTAGACAACAACCTGACTATAATTTCTCATGCTGCCCTGTAAACATCTACTTTACTAGAGAAGCTCTTTCTGATCTGTAAATATTACCTATAGGAGAAATCTTGATAAATGTACAATAGAACATTTACGAAAGGAAAGCTTCAGGACAAAAACATCATATTAACCTGGGACAGGAATGTGATATAAATGAAAACAGGAAGAAGTATGTAATTATTTGGAATAGATGAAGGTCCAGTAATAAAAATGAACAAATGAGAATAAAGCTTAGTAAGGAATACTATGGAAAACTAAAGTAACACTGAAAACTACCTTGACAACTAGGAGTAAAGTGTAAGCTGTAAATCAATGTTCTCTTCCTGTGCTAACTTACAGGTTTGCTGTGATTGACTGGCTTCAAACAGCATTGAGTCTGTTGGAAAAGAAAACAAGAAAAACGATTCATACTTATCATATGATACATAAAAATCAGTCTATACCAAGATTATATATTCCTCAGTCTGAAGGAGGTATGGGCCTGCTTGAAACTGACTACACATGTAGGTCTGCAGTCATGAGACTGCATTTACATTTGCTGACCTCATCAGATCCAAACATCGGAAAGGAATTCCTTTGTGGTGTGGATAGATAATGTTCAGAACTACAGGCCTTTGTAAAGCATGAAGAGAAAAGGTCTAAGTTGATATCTTTGCTTAGTTTAGCAGATGCATTTCAGAAGGAATTGGGAATGGAAATCAAACCAGAAGTAGATGAAACTCAGCAAATGAAAATATTGAAAAAACAAAAGAAATATTATAAAGAAAATGACCAAAAGAAAAAGGAAAGAAAATTGGAAAGCCCCCAAATATAGGGCAAGTATGGAAAACTCTTAGAATGATCATTTGTTGAACAAGATTTGATGCAGGAATAGTTAAGGAGAGAGAAATTTAAACTAAAAGATAAAAGGCTAATAATGGTGGCCCACGACACTGGACTGTGTACACGTTGCGTTACAAAGTGTATAGAAAGGCTGAGGATCTGTATACTAAAATGCACAATAAGGTTGTACTGGGGATTGTGCAAACCCTAAAATGTACAAGTAGCTGTGAATCACTGGAAATATGAGCCACAAAGCATTACTGATAATGATGAAGACTGGATCACATGGGTCACCCAATAGCAACAGTTAAAAAAATAGATGTAAGAAAACTTAGGGGCAGATTCTAAAAGCTTTCCTTTTGGTGTAAATCTATCCTGACTCCTTGCTTTTTATGTAAGCAACTTACTTTGGTGTAAGGCATAGCTATAAACAGGCTTACACCATGAGCCAGATTGCAAAAGATCTGCTGTCAGTGTGAGTGGTCACTTACACCAACACCAAGTCTTTTGGAATCTGGCCCCACTCCAAGAAAAAAAAGGACAAAAATTGCATTAACCATTGAAATAGCTACAGCAGAGATTATAGTGTCTTACTTACTGAGTGACAGTCATAAAAGATTTGCCAGCAGAAACTAGATCAGTGTGGACTAAAGAGACCCAGACAGTTGCATCAGAAGTAGGAGCAACAGGTCTAATGCAAAAAGAATTTTCAAGCATTCTTAAATATGGCACCAGTACATGAAACCGCATGTGAACACCAGAAGGAAGCAATTCTAGGTACATTGCAGAAGCTGCAAGGGCACTCTTGGAAAACTGAAGACTGAAGCAATGCGAACAGGTTCCATTCCTGTACTGGTATCACAAACCAAAAACATTTAGAGAAATGAAAAAAGCGAGTGAGAAATTTAATCTGATATTCCCGGTACAAACTAATAGATGTCAAGTACTTGTCACTTGTGTGCTTCTGTGGACCTGCATTCCCCCAAAGCCATACAAAAGAATGTCAAAATAGGGAATGTTTATTAATTTATTTTATTTATTTGTGTATGTATGTATTTATTTTCAGCCACAACCTGGGCCCTAAAGGCTGATACAGTTACACAAACAACAACAACAACATAAGAAACAAATAATATAATAACAAGAGAAATTAAACATATGTGCACGAACAAAAACATAAATGATGAAACAGTGACCGTAACAGTAAACAGTGTCATTAACTTAAAGACATTAAAGGAATTAAAGTTATTACATGGACACATGCCTCTCAACTGTACAGATTTTCACAGACTGTCCAGAATTTTGACTCTTATTTTTGGTCCATTTTTCATAAAATTGTGGTTTTCTGGCAAAGTTGTAGCCAATCAATAAAGATTGAAGTTGGAAAATAATGGCAGACATTTGTGTTTCAGACTTCATACCCTTCAGAAAATTTATACTAATGCAAAACCTGTTATTCTATCAACTTTCTGTTTGTAAGAGCAATATTTAAAAAATGTCCCTATTTTTGTGCCTTTGCCTCACTTTTATTTATGGCTTTGTCCAGATTTCTTGCTTTAAGAGGTTGAGAGGTATGCTGATGGACAAAATTGTAAAATTTTGAGCAGTGGTGTAACAATAAACAACATCATAAAGATATTAAGTAAAACTGATGGGTGTATATAACACCACTTATAAGGAAGCAAGCATATAACTACAATAAACCAGCAATGTGTAATATTAACAGGATATGGTTATTACAATGGGTGTTAGTGTTGAAGTCTAGGTCCTGTCTTTCTACTGTAAAAATAAAAAAGAGGTTGTCAGTGTAAGCTTGTGTATTATCACATGATGAATTTGGTAGTTATCCTGAAATGTGTACTTGATGTCAATGCTTCAGTGTTTCAATGTTTGTTAGATAACAGAGTTAAAGCATCAATAGAAGCTACATGTGAGCTTGTTTCCCATTAAAAGTGAGGTATATATTTTAGCCTGCCCAAAATGCCCAGCAACTGTTAAATGACTCAAAGCTCTCGGTAGACATTATCTTACTGGCACTTTATGCTATGCTATAACACCTTTTTTTATCTGAACAATGTAATTCTCAATTTCTGAAATTAAACTAGTGTGTGTGTGTGTGTGTGTGTGTGTGTGTGTGTGTGTGTGTGTGTGTGTGTGTGTGTGTGTGTGTATTGTAAACATAATTTCAATGGAGACAGTCAGTCATCAGTTTTGCAGTTGAATGCTACAATTAAAGCACTTCTATTTTATTTGTAGTACACAGAATAGAAGTTTAATTTACTTAATCTTCAGTAAAATGATTTTTTTTACCTCTGTAACTTTCTTTGTAAAATATTTCTATAATTGGTCTGTAACAGTGAGCATACAAATGACTGCACAGTGCTCTATCTGGGTTCTTATAATTTTGACATAATGAGGTATAGGATGTAAGGTATATAGATGATACAGCCCATAGTACTGTTCTCTTACAAAAATATTCTAAATAATCATGTTAAAACATTAAAGGTAAAATTTAATGTTCTGTCAATTATCACCCCTAAACTCAAGTATGGATGGAAATAAAAAATATGTATATTCAAATGCATTATCAGTGATTTTTTTTTTACTGTTAATTTGTATACGACTGTATATTCCTATTACTCAATTAGTTACATTCAAAATCATATAAATTACAGTGTGTGGTATTATGGGACATTCTGAAGTCCTGTTTGTGTGAGGATAAAGTGCTAAATAAACATCCTTCTTTATACTTTACATCTTGTTTGGTAAGTTCCTTGGACTCTGGCTTTACTATAATGGTATACTTGCATTTTTATTCCTGTTTAAACAAGAATAAACCAAGCATTGAGCCCTGTAGCACTCCCCTATGAACTGAGAAGGAACTAGATAAAAACATGTTTAACTAAAACAATCTCAGACTGACTTGGTGATATCTGTGACTTAACCATTTCTTAGCCATGACATGGACAAAGAAATGGCATCAAATAAGATTAGTCTTTCCAGAATAGGTAGGTGTGGAATGGTGTCAAATGCTGATAAACAGTAAAGTCTACCATAAACAAATTTGTATACCTTCTGTCAAATTTAACAACCATGTGTGTTAAGGTGGTCATTGTCTTCTCATAAAATGTTTTACAGCTTCCAGGCCCTTTCCATGTTATATTGAGGCACAGAGACTCTTCTAGTTAAAAAAGACTAAGAAATAGTCCTTCTCCCAGGAAAAAAATCATTCAACATTTGCAGATGTCCAGTATCCTTAAGATAGGAAGACAAATTCTCACCTAAGGCTATAAAAGTCTAGTAACATCTCTTACAGTAGGTCTGGCTGGATTTATGGAGATACTTTTGTAATTTGACTACAAATGAAGGGGGGATGCTGATGCACCAGTGTATTGGTTGTTTTTTGTTTGGCATTTTATAGTAATTTCTAGTTTATTTGAACATAATAATGTTAATGGATTTATCTAAACTGTTAGCTTCTGTATTATCCAATGACTATAACGTACAAAATGACATTAAGGTAGCCACATTCTTGTTAGAATTCAAGATCCATTGCATTTGAAGCTAGAAGTAAAATATAATACATATTGTAGGTAGATGTCCTAGTTGTCATGCATAAAACATGATGAGGATATGTCAAGTCCTTTTGGAAATAACAGCGTTTTTTAGACACAAAGCAAAAATAACCAACCAAAGAAAAAATCAATTGCAGGGACTAATGTTTGGAAAAAACACTCAATAATAAGGGTTAATGGTAGTGCTAAACCAAACTCTAAACCCAAAGATGCAAATCTCCTTTTATAATCAATTGGACAGTGACTCCAGATGGTCAAGACACTGTCCAGTGTTGTTTGTAAAAAATAACTGCCCTCCTCTTGGAGTCGACTTCTGACTGCTGGCTGAAATCTCAGGCCAGACACTGTGGAGCTGCACAACAGGGATTTCAGAGCATGTCCAGAAGTTTGATTAAAACAATCTGTTTGTCATGTATGAATCAGCCAGGCATCAAGGTTCTCTATGCGGAGCCAACACAGCTCATGTGCATTTGATTACTGTTGTACACACCTTGGCTGTATGTGATGCATTTTTTCAAGAAAATAAAAACATTTAGAAATATAGCTAGACCAGTGGCCCATCCACTCTAACCCCCTATTGTTCTAGTAGCTGTAATCACTTGAACAAATGCCAAAAATGTATATAACCTGGTTTTAAAACTTCCATTTTTCCTTTGCTACCTTTTTTCTATCAAGGAAATCATAAATCATGCACTGTTTTTATGAAGGAAACCTTGCTAGAATTGCTACTTGCATTATCACTTACACTGTCTGCCTCTCTGTGTAATCAGTTGGTCATCCCATCACCAGTTAACTATTGCAAAACTTACCGATCTTAAGTGGCATAACAGGCTACTCAGTGGAGTCTGGACTGTAATACATTTAGGCAGAATGGTCTGTATTACAGCATGAAGCGGAGAGTGTATCAAGATGCAAAAGCTACCAACACCAAAAATAAGCATCTTGATGAAACATGAAAAAGCAGCTATCAAGACACGAAGTGCTTATAATGAAATGCAACAAAACAAAATGCTGTGAAAAGCAGCAGTAACATATGAGTGTGCTGAGGACACAGAGACAGAGGAAAACAGACAGTACATAAGGAAAAACCCAGAAGTATACTGTTTTCTGTATTTTCCTGTTATCCACAAGCATTGTCTACCTTTGAAAAATAAAGTGTGATCCTTTCAGTTAGAAAACATCTTAGAAAAATCATAAAAAATATAAGCTCTTTGCTTGCCCTTAATATCTTTTATGTTAGTTTTTTGCCAGCCATTTCTGTATCTATTTTTTCCCTTCACATACAGACTGCTTCCAGTTTCTTCCACACATCCTTACCAGATAAATTATGACAAGCATGGGAAACACATTACTAGTCTGCAAACTAACAATGAAGGCACATTAAATTAAGATCTGTATAGTTTAACATTTTTCATAACCAAGAATGGTAATGTGTACATGTACTTAAAAACATTTCTATACCAAGCATACTGGAAAGGCATTTTTGCAAGTACTGAACAAATGTGCCCAAAAATGATCTATCTCCATGTTTCATCCAATAAGGACTATATCAGCCATATTACATTTTGTTGCTGACTTTGGGTTGCATTTCATTTAACACTTTTAAATGTGTTGATGCTCAATGCTGCTTGTTTCTACTGTTATCACTGTAACATTTTTGTCTTATCAAGTATTAACCCTCTCATTTTGCAACCATTTTAGTTTATTAGTTTTAGTATATAGCCTTACTAATTTAATATGGTCTATGTAGTTTTTGATTAGTAGTTGTGTAGTTCATTATGCTTTTTATCTGTTCTTTGTACTAAACTTCTTTTCATAGGTTCATTGGTTCATGGGTGCACACTAGGCTAAGGACCACTAGGATCCTTGACAGCCTAACCGTGGAACCCAATTGTGATCCACACATTTGATTTTATTTTTATTTTATAGGGGGTGATTTACTGACTGCCTCTATCCATCAGAGACATAGGAGCCAGACCAGGATTGAATTTCTGATTATCGATCCATTGGTCCAAGGTGTACTTAAATAGGGATTGGGAGGAACTCTGCTTCACTTGGATGGGGTCCTGTTCCAGAGAATGGGAATTCTCTGGGAACCATATCTCTCTCTCCATCTTGTACTATTTTTTATTGCTTTAATTAGTTTGTGGCTTAGAATAGGCTGTTTTGTCCAGTCCACTTACCTGCTTATAATAAGATAAAAATAATTTTTTTAACATTTGTTTACCAGGAAAGTCCTACTGGGACAGAGCCCATTTTCAGTGGAAGCCTGGAGAAAAATGGTCCAGAGCATGTTTTTGGAATGTGGTAGGAAACTGGAGTGCCTGGAGTAAACCCACTCGAATTCAGGGAGGAGATACAGACTCTGCATAGAAGTCACCCCAGCCAAGAATCAAACCAGAGAACCTCTTGCTGTGAGGTTACAATGCTAACCTCTGCACCACTCTGCTGCCCTATATAAAAATAAAACATAGTATAAAAATAACTGAATACATCCCCTGGTTTTAAAGTAAATTGTTGATTTGTTATTGATAGTTGCATACAGCAGTATGCAAAGAAAAAAAATGACTGGGGGATTCATAAAGGTAACATACACTTAATTATTAGGTTGCAGGGACTTTTCAAAGTGCTTATTTCTTTAACAGTGCTCTCAAACGCTTTCAAATATTCTTCATGGTGTTTAATTGTGACTTATTTTTATTTAGTTAGTTATATACCTATACATTTATATACACACGCACACACTCGCAGACACACAGACACACACACACACACACACAGACACACACACACACACACACACACACACACACACACACACACACACACACACACACACACACATATATATATATATATTCAGATATCCCTACAGAATTTCGAAGCTTAAAACTTCAAAATTCATATGATCGAAGATCTTATGATCAAAGTTTTAAAACTTCAAAATCTTGAACTGAGATCGGCATACAGAGCAGAACGGGAGATTTCCCTTTTCCTCGTTGTAGTGCAATCTCGGAGTTGGTATATTTAAGTAGCGGGGGGTTGCAGGGAGGCTTGGGCCACTGCAAAAACATGTTTTGTGATGTGTTGATTGCTTTTTTTTGGGAGGGGGGTTCTTAATTTTGAGATTCCAACATCTCGATGTTTTGAATTCGATATTCTGAACCTCAGGATTTTGGTATTTCAAAATTAAGAAGTGAATCCATATATACACACACATATACATATATATATATATATATATATATATATATATATATATGTAGGTATGTACATGTAGTTATTTTCATTCATTCTTTAATTTATTTACTAAGTAGGTGGGATGGTCTAATTATCCTTTTCAGTGATGACTTGGGCAAAGAAGTTAAAAATAAACATTTAGCAGTAATAACTAAATCAGTTCCTTGAAGTTTATATTCAGTAAATTTATACTAAGTACATAAAAGGAGTATTGGTTACTTACGCCTGTTAATTAATATATGCACTGCATTGGATATATGTGGAATATCTACAGATGCATATGATGAAATTCCTTGAGTATCATTTGCCCTAAGCACATGACACCAAGGAACAGGAAGCTGTGGTGGTGAAGCGGTAGCATTGTCACCTCACAGCAAGAGATTCTCCCGTTCGATTCTCGGCTGGAGCGCCTTCTGTGTGGAGTCTACATGTCCTCCCCATAGTCGAGTGGCATTTGAAAGACATGCGTGAATGGGCGTGCCTTCATTGAAGGTTGGGCATCAGGATGGCACCTCGGCACTGTAAAAATCTACTGCCAATCATTAGCAGACCGGAGTTCCGCTGTGGCGACCCCTAACCGGGAAAAGCTGAAAGAAGAACAACATGACACCAAGGAGCACAACGCTGATAGATGTTTTCCATAGGAAGTCACTGCTGGTACAATATAAGTTTGCTGGCAGTGATTTGTTTGTTTTGAGAGATTTTTCCCTTCTTTAAATTGATGCAATCATGAATTTGCTATGCTATATATAAGTTTGGAGGTGCAGACGGCTTGCCTCCTCTGCAAAAAGGAGTTGCAGTTTAAAATTTCATCCTTCTGTGTTTTGGCCTTTTATTTTTTATGTTGAGGTTCTATGGTAAAAAAACATATGTGCAGCTATTACTTTCAGTGTATACACAGAATATTGTTTACCTGCTATAGTCAGTATTACGTACGCAGTATTTGTTAGTATATTGCAACAGTGAATATTACTTGGATGTAATATAGAGAACACTGCATAGATACATATTCAAGTATTTGCTAGCATGCTATAACAGTGATATTACGTGTGCAGAACAGAGTGCACTGCATATATACACATTCATGTATTTGACAGTATACTATAGTAGTAACTATTGTATGAGTGTAGTATTTGTTAAGATACTATAATAATGAATATTATATATGAGCAGTATTTGTTACTATACTATAACAGCAACTATTACATGTTAGTATAGACATCTTATATACATATTCAAATATTTGATAGTATACTATAATAGTGATTATTAAATGAGAGCAGTATTTATTAGTATACTAGAAGAGTGGCTATCACTTGTATACAGTATTTGTTACTGTAGTATAATAAGTGATTGTTACTTATATATAAAGTGTAGACAGCACTGAATATGAGCATCTTTACAAGACAGTTATCATGACAGTTATAAAGAATGCATTGGTAATACCATTTTGCTTCATTAATATATTAATCTTAATTTAAGCTGTTTACACTTACTAACTCCAAATTATTTAAGCAAGCGATTTCTCACTTTATTCTTGGAGCTGATTATCCTTTTTGCCGTTATTGATTCTCTGCAGCTCGTTTCTGAGTACATTGAGTATATATGCACTGTAGTGGGAACAACAAGTCTCTGAAGGAACTCAGAAGCTCAGTAAAGTCCATACTGTAGTCCAGATGGCCATTCCTAATGCTGCAGTGCTGTTGGTATGATGTTTCTTGGTCCATTTCACATCTGCTGCAGCTTTTGGTTACAGTTCCATTCCTAATGCTGCAGTGCTGTTGGTATGATGTTTCTTGGTCCATTTCACATCTGCTGCAGCTTTTGGTTACAGTTCCATTCCTAATGCTGCAGTGCTGTTGGTATGATGTTTCTTGGTCCAATTCACATCTGCTGCAGCTTTTGGTTACAGTTCCATTCCTAATGCTGCAGTGCTGTTGGTATGATGTTTCTTAGTCCAGTTCACATCTGCTGCAGCTTTTGGTTACAGTGCCATTCCTAATGCTGCAGTGCTGTTGGTATGATGTTTCTTGGTCCATTTCACATCTGCTGCAGCTTTTGGTTACAGTTTTAGTTTCTGTAATCGGTGGCAAACTATCACATATAGCTTTGGACAAGGCCGTTTATTTTTTGTTGTTCCCAGGTGCTGTTTATACATAACATTCAGTACTCTGCAGAATAACTTGGCCAGGATTCTGACTTAAGAGGAATATTCCATGACACAGATAGCTGCTGTTTCTGTAGTACCAACATCATGATGTAATAGTATTATCTCCAGTAAACCAAACATTTGTAAGTACTTCATATACTTTGGCTGGAATATTGCTGGTTTCCTTTTACATAGCAGTACTCATCAGTAATTGTACAGCACCTGGCATGCAGAAAACCGCTAATGCATCTCTACTTTCTGGATCCTCAGGTTTTTCATATGGCAGACATGAGAGTTCATTGCATTACAATTTTACTCTATTGTCATGTGCTATGTATTGTAGTGGAACAGGGACCACCAAAGTAACAAGCCTGTGGTCATCACAGGTAACCCCATTATTAAGTTAGATAAAATAGACATGACTGGTAATCTGTAGTAAGTGTAAACCTTTTCCCACATAGACATCGATTCAATTTTTCTAATCTCAAGACCTGACTAATAGCTTTTCTGCCTGTCTGGGCATATTCACTTTCAGGTTTAGAGAGTATCCTTGAAAAACATGAGCTAGGTTTTTCTGTGCTGCTCTTGAGTTTATGTGATAGAACAGTACCAATTTTTACTGTAGTGTTTATTGCATGTTACTACTGATTTACTTATATGCATAGCTAAAAAAGTCACTTAATACTGTTACTTTTCTATAATGGTTATTACATAAACATTCACTATATATTGATTCATAATAATATTTAACTATTAGAAAACCCCTTGAGAGTCATTTCCTAATGTGTGTAAATTCTCTGTGAGCTCCTTGTAATGTCCATTAAGACATTTGTCTAATTGTAATTGTGGTCTTGTAAAACTTGATACACACTGTTGTTCTGAAATCATAATGCATGTTCATTAAAGTCACTTTTCCCTGCTGTAGAATCACACACTAGATAAGCTATTTTATAATTAAAAAACCTCTAAAAATATGTTTTGTTATGCACAGATTCAGACACTATTTATTGACACTTCAGTCACAGAATCTAGTCTGCGTTTTTGTCAGCAATGGGTTTCCTCTCACTTCTTGCCCCATAATGCCTTTTTGAATTTGTGGTAGTATTTGGTGGTTCTCAAATGTCCTTGTGCATTTGATCCAACATTGCATACCATGGCTAGGTATTTCCACTAGTCTGTTATTGACTTCTTCTCTCACTGTACTGACCACTCTTCTGATACAATAATTCTATATAGCCACATATTGTACATGTATCCTGTGAAGTTCACAAGTTACATATGTTAATAAGAAAAATAATAATTTTGTTTTCAATTACAGAAAAAAAGTGTTTGGTCAACAAATCTAAATGTAACATCACTAAACGAAATCCACTATAAAAACTTTAGGTTTTAAAATACATTTTGTTCAGCAAAAATGAAGAATTCAAGTCATTTCATGGTGCATGGCCACCAAAATTGTCAAGAGAATCAGACTTTTGAAAGTAGTGTGTATACATAAAGCTGAAATTTACAAGTAAAACTGTTCCGATGATGAAAATGTTAACATATATTTAAATGCCAAGAGGCTATCTTATTACAAGTCTTGAGATCCAAAACTGTGGATCAAGAAAGTCTGAAAAATAAAATTTGCAATACCAAAAATATGAATTTTGAAACTTGCTGTCTTACGATTAAAAGATTTTCACAAGACAGGATCCCCCCCGCCCGACACATGGGGATGTGCTCCCTTTGTATTCTTATTTTTGTGCACTAATTCTAAGAGGTCTATACATCAGAGAAGGTATAGCCTGAGGGTCCACAACTCTGTACTTAGTATGCGTTTCTACACATTCACACTTGTAGCTCTGCTGTTTTGAGACCATAGTTGTGGTCCTCAGAATTTCTACAGGCACCTATGCTGACTCATATATCGAGCCTCACTATATTCCGGTGTGGAATATACAGAGGGAATATGAGGATATCTATGCATACAGTGAACTAAAAAATGAAAACCAGTAGTCAGAGTGTCAACTCAATAAATTTTCAGCTCGTCAATTCCATCTCATCAGGTACTTACTCTCACAAAGACCTTTAAAGTAAGTGTTGTATGCACCCCCTGAACTTATATATACCGAATCCATGGTTGCATATACATGGGGAAAAAGAGAAATGAACACCCACAGCAAAATCACTGCTAAGGCACCTTCACTAACTGCATCATAGATTTATTGGTAATTACTAGGCTAATGACCTGCTGGGGTACCTTCTGTGTGGAGTCTGAATGTCTTCCCTGTGTTCACGTCTAGTTTCCTCCCACATTCCCAAGACATGCTGCAGGTGGATTGAACATTCTAATTTGGCTCTAGGTGTGAGTGTGTGCGTGTGTGTGCCTTCTGAGGAAGGTTGGACACCGGGCTGGCAATTCCACACCGAAAAACTCTACTGCCACTCACTCTGGGGCTCAGTGATC
Source organism: Protopterus annectens (assembly GCF_019279795.1). Lineage (NCBI taxonomy): Eukaryota > Metazoa > Chordata > Ceratodontiformes > Protopteridae > Protopterus > Protopterus annectens. Next base: position 636,234,125 of record NC_056744.1, on the reverse strand, counting down.
CATTGTAGTGACCCCTAATGGGAGCAGCCGAAAGGAGAAGAAGAAGAAGTCTATGCTAATGACCTGAGGAGGCTCTTTTAAGCCTAATCATGGTTTAACCATAGGTGAAAATCAAACATTGTACTTTAACCCTGAGAGGTACACACATTAACCATTAAGCCAACCACTCCTGATCGTCATTTCCTTTCGAAAACAGTGAGTGGGTACTTCAACATCAAAGAGTTGATCTCAACACAAGGAAGTTATGTATAATTTATTTCAAGGAGCTGTAGAGAAGCCAGACAGAACATTATCATGATGAGAGCAGTATGGCTACTGAATATATTATATTATTACTAAGGCACAGTACACTTAAGAAAACCAACTATGAGAATAACAGCGTTATTGTTACTACACATAACTGAGAGGTTAGTCATTTAATTATTCACATCTGTGTGTGCACACGTGTATGAGCATGTGTGTGCATGTCTGTGAGTGTGTGTGCACATGTGCGCATGTGGGTGTGTGTGTGCATGTGTGTGTCCGTGTGTCCGTGTGTGTGTGTGTGTGTGCATGTGTGCGTGTGTGTGTGCATGTGTGCGTGTGTGTGTGTGCGTGTGTGTGCGTGTCTGCGTGTGTGTGTGTGTGTGTGTATATGTGTGTGTGTGTGTGTGTGTGTGTGTGTGTGTGTGTGTGTGTGTACGTGTGTACGTGTGTGTGTGTGTGTGTGTGTGTGTGTGTGTGTGTGTGTGTGTGTGTGTGTGTGCATGGGTATATATGGGGGTGGAGTCATTATATCTGCCCACTTCCCTACAGTAACAACAAATCCTGCAACATTGAGGGGGACCAAATAGAAAATGCACCAAACAAGCCTGTATATGAATTTTGTTTATTGCATTAAAAACACACCAAGATTAAGCGCTTTTGTCTTTCACATAGAAGACTTCATCAGAATAAAGCACACTAATTCAAGAACCATTTTTATACCAGTACATGTTACATAATAGATAAAATTGAGCCAATGGTATTGTCAAAAAAAGTCACATGTAAAATGGTCACATGAGCAATATTAAATACACAGGATGTTAATATTCAAGTTAACTTAGCTTTTTACAAATAGGAAACTGTTATATATTAAATACCTTCAGCATATGTTTAAAAATGCAGACACAGTAATGGAGCGGTATGGGAAATGTGGTGTATATTTTTTTTACTGTATGTATGTGTGAGTGTGAATGAAGAGGAGTGCTTCTGACAATATGATGCATGAGTTAACAGTGTTAAGTACCACTGGAAAGTGCTCATTCGCACCAGCAGTTGTTAACTGTGATTCAGAGACATGCAAATCAGCTGATACAGCCAGTAATGTGTCTTTGAATTGCAAATCTAAACATTGTGGAAACAGGGCCTTTTTACTGCAGCCCTAAGTACAAAGGCTGTGATTCTTTCTGAATTCTGAGTTATAGGTTATGCAGTTTACTCTTTTGTAAAGCTTAGATGAAAACCTTAACTTTGACCTATACATAAACAATAACATCAAAAAAACACACAAAAAGCTTGGTATGCTCTACAGACACCAACACTTTCTTAGCCTCTCTACTAGACAAACCCTTGCAACTACCTTTTTATTACCCTCTCTCCTTTATGGTGCCCCTCTCCTCAATAATATCCAAAATTCTACCAAATCCAAACTTGCTATGTTTTACAACAGAATAGCAAAATTTGCCACCAAGGCCAAATTCTCATCCCACCACTGTAAGTCACTGAAACAATTTGGGTGGAACTCCCCCCACCATCTCTCATTCACCCAACTAACTACTGTGCACAGAATAATCTGCAGACCCACAGACTGTCCTGCTCTCTAAACTCTACTTGCCAAATACCAACCCAGCAGGCATCTAAGATCTGAAAATCATCTGCTTCTAAAAGTAGATAAGCCCACCTTACCTGCTGGTCAACTGCTGTAATCCTTCACCATCGCCAAACACACTTCTGCCTTCTATAAGAAACACAGGCAGCACCACCAGTTTCAAACAAATACTGAAAAATCATCTCAATTCTTCCTGGCTATGTTTCTGCTTTATAACCTAACCTCTTCACTCTCCTTATATGATTACTAAACTCCTATGTCTTTTGCTGCTAGTGACTGATGATACGTTCTCCATATTTATTTTTATTTTCACTTGTTGATACTGGTACACTAATACTGATTAATATATCTCTGTTTATACCACTCTGAATTAATTGAATTCTGTTTTAATGTATATTTAATGTATATTTTCTGTATATAGGTTCATAGGTTTATACTAGGCTATCTGCCCTAAGGCATTTATAAGCCCAGCCCAGAGTTTTGTGGCTTACGCCACCCCTTATGTTAAAAAATACTGTGCCCATTAGTTTGTTGTGCCTCTGTCCAACAGTGACACAGAGATGATTCCCGGGGTAAACCTACGATCTCCCATCAACCGGTCAAGATTTCTCTTGAACAGAGCCAGCGAGGTGCTCTGCCTCACATGGACCGGGATTTTATTCCACAACATAGGGAGTCTCTGGGTGACAAATCTATCCCTCCAGCATGTCCTATTTATATCCGTGCTAAGGTTTAAGTTGCTTGCTCTAGTGTATCTGGTAGATTTGGATTTTTTGAGGTGGAGCATGTGCATTAATTCCGGGTTGGACATGGCGTTGTATGTCAGGCACAGGTCACCTCTGAGCAGACGGTATGCGACTGAATAGAGCTGGAGTTTCTTCAGTCTGGCAGCATATGACAGATTTTGGAGTCCCTTTATCCTTTTGGTGAGGAACTTTTGGGGTCTCTCCAATTGCTGCAGGTGTCGGGTGAGATACATCCCGAATGGGGCATTGTACTCGATCATTGGTCTGATAAGTGAAGAGTACAGGGGAACAATGACCTCACTTGATCTGGATGTGAATCCCTTCATGATCAGGTGGGCAATGTAGAAGGTTTTTCTAACCACTTTAGCAATGTGAGTGTCAAAAGAAAGGCCACTGTCAACCTGGGTCCCCAGGTCCCTGATGACCTCTTCTGTGCTTAGTGGGTTGCCACCTATATGGTAGCTTGGGGTTACCTTGTTTTTCCCGAAGGGTATGACTATACATTTTTTGGCATTTAACTTCAGGCCATGGCTCTGGCACCAGCTATCAGTTTCCGTGAGACCCCTCTGAAGGATATCTGTGTCCGATGTACTTTCCACTATGGCTCCCAGTTTGCAGTCATCTGCAAACTTTGTCAGCCATAGTCCTCCTATGTTTGCCTGTACTTCTGAGAAGTAGATGCTGAACAACAGGGGGCCAAGGACTGAGCCCTGTGGGACACAACTTGTGACCGGCTTGGAGTCTGACATGGCGTCAGCTACTCTAACCCTGTGGGTTCTGTCCTTTAGCCAGTTTGCAACCCATCTTGTGACATATGGGTTTACATTTAAGCTGGTAAGTTTCTCTATAATACCCGAGTGGGGTATTGTGTCGAAAGCTTTTGCAAGGTCAAGGTAGGCTGTATGGACTGCCTTTCCCTCATCAATGGCCTTGGTGACTGTTTCGAAGAAGTCGACCAAGTTCAAAAGGTATGATCTGCCCTTGACAAAGCCAAACTGGGTCGGGTCCAATGTCTGCAAGTCCCCTATGTCTTTGTTTATGAGTTCCATTATGATCCTCTCCATAGCTTTGCAGACCAGGCTTGTTAAGCTTATGGGGCGGTAATTACCAGGGTCCGTAGAGGCACCACCTTTGTGGAGTGGGACCACAGTTGCCGTACGCCACTCCTTGGGCACGTATCCTGTGGTAAGGCTAAGATTAAACAGCTGCCTTATGTGCGGGTTTAGTTAATCATTGAGTTCGTGTAGCACACAGCCGGGGACACCATCCGATCCCATTGATGCTGTGTTTTTAGCTTTAGAGAGAGCAGCTTTCACCTGCGCATTGGAGATGTCTGGGAGGCAGCACTCCGCTGGGATAGTTATCTCTCCTTTTGGGGGGGATAGGGGGGTGAAGTTTGCACTGAACCTGTCTGCCAGTATGTTGGCAATGTCTGTGGGTTCAGGTTTTTTTTGTATCATTTTGGACTAATTCTGAGCATATCTGGGAGTTTCCACCCAGGTTTCTAACATAGCAGAAGAAGGCCTTATGATTGTCTTTTGAATCTATGGCAATTTTTCTCTCAAAGTTGGCCTTGGATGATTTTATGAGTGCTCGTATTTTTTTACTAATAATGATCAAAGGTGTCTTCTCTTTTATGGATTTTGCTCTATCATGTAACAGCTTTCTCCTCTTATTGTGAAGTTTGTTTATGGCTGGGGTCCACCAGACTGGACGTTTGCCCTTGGTGGAAAGAGTCTTGGTTTTATTAGGGATTGCCTGATCCATGCAGTCCTGGAGGTGTTTGTAGAAGGCATTTGTAAGGGCTTCCGCAGCTTGGGTTGTGGTTTCCAGTGGCTCGGGGGCCTTGAAGGATACCACACCAGTCTTGAGTAGTGTGAAGTTTGGTTTAGTGAAGTGCTTCACTGTGGTCTTTTTGTGTGGGGTGGGGGCGGGATGTGGATATCCAGTGAGATTAGTTTATGATCTGATCTCACCAATGAGGGATATACTTCCAGTGTGGAGCATTTTGTCCCCATGTTTGTGATGATGAGATCTAGTATATTTTCTCCTCTTGTGGGAACGGTGACTAGTTGTTCCATGGCATTTGAATTTATGAACTCCAGGAACCTTTGGGCTAGAAAGTTTGGGCTTGAGTAATGTTCCCAGTCTATATTCGGGTAGTTGAAGACACCCAATATAATGGTGTTTGGAGATACATTTATACCCTCCAGTGTCTTCAGGAAGGCTATGTGGGGTTCCTGAGTTTGAGAGGGTGGCCTGTAGCATGCTACAAATTGTAGAGCAGTTTTGCCTATGGCTAATTGCACCTGGATGTTTTCCGATGCTTCGTGCGTTGCCACCAACCTGGAGGTGTGGGTATCCTTGATGAATATGGATACACCCCCTCCTTTTGTGGTGCGGTCCGGGTTTTGGGGCCGGAACGCATGATATGAGGTAAAACCTGATAGTGCCGGGGTGCTCTCAGGAGCCTTGAACCAGGTTTCAGTCACAGCACAGACATCGATGTTCTCCATACTGAGAAGGGCCTCGAGTGCGTGCATTTTGAGATTTAGACTTCTGGCATTGAGCAGCATTACCCTTAGTTTCTTCCCATTTTTGTTTTCTAGGGTGGTAGGGTGATATTACTATAATAAAACAAACTAGACTCCTGCTTTTATGTATATATTCTGTATATGTTACTATATTTACTATCTGTAACACTGTTTCTACTTCTGTACCAATTAATGTTTATATTTTTTCTGTATCTCGTTGGAGCTTTTCTCCACAGGCCGCCACTGAAAATGGGCTCTTATAGGCCCAGTGGACTTTCCTGGTAAACAAATGCAACAAATGAAATAAAATAAATAAACAGCATTAAACCTAAATTAATCACCTATGCTGAGAGTAACATCTTCTGATGTAAAATTCCTCCTATGAGCTACACGAAATAAACAGGCCAACACCATATCTAAGCATAGGCAATTAAATACAAGCATGCTATACTTAGAATCAGTCCATTGTACTAGGAACAGTTTTGTCTTGTAGGATAACTCATTGAAATTATTTCCTTTGTCTAAAAAGACAAATAATTGAAATTATTTCCTTTGTCTAAAGTATTGTGATCTCTAAAATTATTTAAAGGAAAGGGATGTGAGACGGATCGCTTGGTGGACGCAGTTTGATGAGTTGTACTAGATGAAGATGCTCTCATCAAAATGCATGTAACACCTATATTTCCATATGCTGCAGATTGAAAGAAACAAAACTGCTACCAATGGTGGCACAGCCGTCTGCATTTAGTGTTGATGTCTCACAGCTCTTCACTGTGCTTCTTGACTGCATGTCTTCCCTATGTCTTTGTGGGTTTTCAAAAGATGCTATAGTTGTCTTGCACATCCCAAGAATGTTCTGCACATTAACTGGTGATCTACCAAACTGCTCAGAGGTGTGTGTGAATGATTGTCTCGGTATGAGTACACATACACCTGCGGTGTGTGTGTGTGTGTGTGTGTGTGTGTGTGTGTGTGTGTGTGTGTGTGTGTGTGTGTGTGTGTGTGTGTGTGTGTGTGTGTGTGTGTGTTTATATGGGTGCCCAGAAATAGGCTGCCACACTGTTTATGATTAGTTTCTCATCTTTGGGCCAGGGAGTGTCTGGAGAAACTTTGTTTCTCTGCAAGGCAGAGTTAGATTAAACAGGAAATTGTAGAATGAAAGAATGAATGAATAAACATTGTTAAACTGATCAATGATCACATGAACAGAAAAATAATTTGATATTCAACTGCACAGTTTAGAAAAAAAATATTATCACAATATTTTCAAAAGATTTTAAACATGGTTCTCTGTTGAATTCAATGTTCATATCTGGAGTCTGAAATTTTAAATGGCAGCATGTTTTTTTTCAAAATTATTTTACTCCTCTTGTTGTAACACCAGCTTTTATAAATGTTATACTTATGATTACATTTATTTGTCTTAAGGTGAATTTTTTGCTGCATTAATGTGACCATCAACACTTGTTTTACAGGTGCATTTTGTTTATTCATTTATTCCTTTATTTATATTTCTTCACACTTAAATAATAAAACTCCACAGATGAATATTACTATGTATAATACACAAACCAGACTGCTACAAAATACACACTGTACCATTGCTGTTAGGCCACTCCGGTGGGGTAGAGGGATAAAGCCTGGACTACTTCCCAGTGCACCTCAGATATAATTAGTGGCTCAGGCGACTTACAGAATGTCAGAGAGGGATGATCATGCCCTTTCTGTGGGGGAGGGTCGCATGCAGGCATCTACTGGCAATGATCCTTGGTGGAGGCCACGGATGTCGCTACAGAAGGTATGGTTGGTGGGTTGAAAGTGTGTTTGGCTGGGCTGGGTAGACCATAAGTAAGACTCTTTCTGGATGGAAGATCAGATGTGCCAAGCCCTTGTAGCCTTGGTTCCATGACCGGCCCTAGTGTGAAATACAGATAAGTGCGAGGGACATGGAGTGGCTAGCAGATTTAGTGCAGCTGTGGCATGAAGGCTGGGATGGTATAATGAAAGAAAGGGGGGGGGGGCTGTTCTTAATAACAACTATCCAAATATTGTTTAATATTTTTTCTCTTTAATGAGAAATAAAATTGTAACATTAGCATTGCCTAATGAGAAGCAGAGAAGCACATAACTCCTTATACTTGGAGCAGTTTTCACCTCAACACCACTTAGCACTTAGCCTGTTCTTCTGCCCACTGCACCACATACAACCTCAAATGCCTCCACTGCTTCTGCCAAGATATCCCCAGGATGACATCTGAGGGAGCCAACATATGTTACCTAGTTGTAGTTTTTGAGGAGCATGGGATCCAACTGGGAGCATTGGACATGGCACTGGGAGGTATCAAGAGCACTGCATCTGGTCGGCTATCCTGAACCCTGTTACTTCTTTCAGCATGCTGGCATATACATTTCAGCTGGGCAGACAGTGAGGAGTGGCTTGAGGATGAGCCCAGCCTTGGCTTTACAGTGGTCCACCTCTTAGCCATCCCACATGCCCAGCCCTGCAATTTATCTCACTAAGAGTTCTAGCCTCCACCAGAGCTCAGCAAGAACTTTGATCAGCATGGTCTGTCCCCACCCTCCCCAGAGTAGGCAACCCCCACCATCCTTTTCTGTTCTGTCAAGTACCTGAGCTGCTAATCAACCTCAGCTGACTTATGCTGTTCTAAGGGCTTTATCCTTATATGCCACCGGAAGTAGTCCAAGAGCAGCTTTTGACCAAGGAAGAGATTTACCAGGATGACAGTTTATATCTTAGAGGACAAGGAAAGGATTCTGAGCTCATCTGACACAGTTGTAGCTCTGAGCTCTTAAGGAGTACATACTTCTGAAGCAGAAATATTGAATGACATCAGCTGTAGGTTGTAATTTTTGTAAATGTTTTGAGCAACTAGGCTCACTCTTTCCTGTTGACTTGATTTCTTGTTTGATAACCAGGAACTGAGTTATACCACAGCAATGCTTTATAATTTCTGGCACCCTCAATTCCAATGACTGCAAATTGAGCTTTGCTCAATTTTGTTTCACATATTAATTTGAGAGTTTGTTTTGGCCATATAGACGTTAATAGTAAATATTAATAGTAGCTATGTCACACATGCACATAAAGATGCACTCACGTATGCAAGCCTGTAGCAGCATCTATTTTAAAAACATATGGGTATTGTGTGTATGTGTTTTGCTACTGTTCAAATTTGGAAAATTAATTGAATATACCATTATAAGGTTATTGCATTGATATAGTGTGTTGAGTTATGAAATGTACTATGGAAGCCCTGTCAAAGATTTTAGAAATAAGGAAAATAATTTATCTAGTCTTTGAACTGGGCGTAGGATTTTCCAATAAACTTTAAAAGGTATAAATAATGCACAAAAGTGTTTCAGAAATGGTTCATGCAAAATGTATCAAGTTGAGAATTAATCAAATACAGACATTCATTATATGTGCATGCCATGAACTGCTCAGTTGTTAGAGTTGTCTGTAACTATAAATATTATACTGAAGTCATTTATTGTGAGAAGTGCTCTAAAATACATTGCACATGTACAACAAATGTAGAATATACAAATGTTTTTAAGCATAATCACCCATTTATAGTTTGACTTAATTGCTGTCTGTTATAAACAGTGTACCTTAACTCATTAATCTCAGTTCTTATTATTCCCAGACAACTGCTGTTTCCCTAAGTTACTAGGGACAATGATATTTATTTCCATGAACATGAATGCTTTCCTTTTCTTGCTAAAATAATAAAGCATCTGATCTCATACATTTGCATAGACAAATGACTTCCATGTGTATTTATGCATAATGCATTTATTATTTGATGATTAAAAGATGCTTGCTGTCTAATAATGAGGAAGGGATTCAGTTTGAAATCGGAGGTCATAGTTATGCTCGGGAACATTTTTCATCTGGAATGTCTAAGCAGATTTTAATCAAGTAAGCTAACCTGATTCCATCAAAGAGACATACTCTATTTAGAGTTTGCTAAGAATGACATGCCCTGCTACTGATGTTTATAATTATGGCACAGTGACTTAGAGCCCTTGTCTATCAGATCTCCTTTACAGTGATTTATTTGATTTTCACAAGCATTTCATAACTAATATCTAATGACAGGAAGTGCCTGATTTGTTTGACAGGACTTTATACTTCTTTAGTTACTTGCTTTGAAAACATTATTCCTTTAAAGTTTATTTGTACAATCCTTAATTTAGGTTTCCTATATAAACAAGTGGAGAAAAAATAAGTTGCTAATTATAAGCAGGTATTCTACAGAATAAAGCAGGTATTTGGAAAGGAATAAATGACTAAATATGTGAAATACGTGCACATATATCACATGCTTGACACTGTTGATCATTTATAAATAAGACATTCCTTTTCTAGTTTGATTATACTCTAATCTCATGTAATAAGCAGTACTGCAAGAACAACTGAAGAGCAGAAATCTCTGGAATGTCACTAAAGCAGTAACTAGAGTTTATGGTTTAAAAATACTGCACATGCAATATGTAAGCAGTAACTGAAAATATGCAGTAAAATGCATTTACCATTATAGGCTCATTTTTTTCTGTGACCAGACTAACATGCACGTGCATACACACACACACACACACACATATATATATATATATATGTATATATATATATATATATATATATATATTATATATATATATATATATATATATATATATATGCATTCACTTCTTAATTTTGAAATACCAAAATCCTGAGGATCAGAATATCGAATTCAGAACCTCGAGATCTTGGAATCTTGAAATTAAGAACCCCCCCCAAAAAAAGCAGTCAACACATCACAAAACATGTTTTTGCAGGGAGGCAAGCCCCCCTGCACCCCCCACACCCCCTGCTACTTAAATATACCAACTCCAAGATCGCACTACAGCGAGGAAAAGGGAAATCTCCATTCTGCGCTGTATGCCGATCTCCGTTCAGGATTTCGAAGTTTTAAAACTTCGATCATATGATCTCTGATCATATGAATTTCAAAGTTTTAAGCTTCGAAATTCTGTAGAGGACCCATACATACATATATATATATATATATATATATATATGTATGGTTCCCCTTTATAGTCGCAAAATACTGAAATCTTGAATTTCAGTATTTGGAGACCATAAAGGTGAATTTTTAAAATGTCGAAAGTGCATAATTGCAAATTGAATATCTCAAATTTGCAGTTATGGCTTTATGTTACATGATGTGCGCTGTTTGGTTTGGATGTTTTTCAGCGTAGTGTATGGATTTACGTGGAATCTAAGGTGAATGAGTGTTTTGTAAGGGTTTTGGGTGGGAGTTTGAGTGTATGTGAGATTGTTTTTAAGTTGTATGTGTGGGTTAGGGTAGGAAGTTGAACGTATGAGTGTGTAATTGATGGATGTGTTGGCGTTTGTGTATGTGATGTGTGTGTGTGTGTGTGTGTGTGTGTGTGTGTGTGTGTGTGTGTGTGTGTGTGTGTGTGTGTGTGTGTGTGTGTGTGCACGCGAGGGACTGTGGAATGTCTGGGTGTGAGTGTACTGTCTTTTACTGTTTGTGCAGTCTCAGAGTTAGTATATATAAGTAGGGAGGTGTGGATGTAGGTATGTGGATGTGTGGTGTTTTGTTTTTGTGTGTTTATTTGTTTTGTAGTGTGGGTGTTGTGGTTTATGTGTGATATGGTATATGCTGTGTGTTCTAGATTTGTAGTTTCGGGATTGTGAAGGTTTGGTATTTGAAGGTTTCCCCTTTATGATCTCGAAATACTGAATTTTGAGATTTCAGTATTTTGAGATTATAAAAGGGAACCATATATATATATATATATATATATATATATATATATATATATATATATATGTGTATATGTATATAGATTTCTCTCCTCCACCAGCCTCAGCCTGGCTATACCATTCAACAAGCTAGAACAGATGTAACACTCGTTCTATGTCTCGTAGTTGTGCCAATCTGGGAATCCATCCCGAAGGAATAACTGACAACCTCTTCTTCCCCATATTCAGGTATGAACTAAAGGCATACCTGTTCAGACAATGATTCAGCAGAAGGAGAATCAAACAGTACTAAGGCCCTCCCACCACGCATGTATTTTATTATAATTACTGGCCATTCTTTCTTCAGATACATTTTTCTAACTGTATGTACTACTTAATATACCCTTTGTACAACTCAGTATAATTCCTTGAATTTTATAAATATTTTTTTGTATTGTATTTTTGTCACTTGTTTATGTTGTTGTGTGTATTATTTGCACTTAGCTAAGCCTGAAAATGATCCATGTGTATCAGTGTTCTACCCCAGTTATCACATAAAAATAAAAATAAATAAGTGCATGAGATATGGTCAGTATTACAGGCATTTAAAAAGAAGTTGGTTTAGCTCAATGATGAAAGTGTCTCAGTTTATGTGGATTTACCAAGTAAAGCCTTTTGACCAAAGACACTCTTATTCTATTACAAATAAGTTCTGTGGCTAAAACATTCAATTGCAATTTGTTTTCCTTGCAAAACTAAACCTTTTTGTGGAAAGGAATGCTTCTTATTTTTATTGTGTGTCATCTAACATCCATTCCAGGTCTGCTTCAGGAAAAAGTCCAGCTCATCTCTTGAAATGAGTCCTTGTCGGACTTATTTTTTCTTGGACATTGTTTCTCTCTAGTCTCTGTCTTTTCTTTCATTTTTTTATCTTTCTTTGTCTTATTTTTCTTCTTTTTTTTTTTTTGAGTACAGGGTGATTAAATAAGCACAGAAGCATATTATTTGCTGTATTATTAAGCATTAAGAAATCATGCTGGCTAGTCTGCTTTGTATATTTGCAAGACCCATTTGCTAATTTTAATTTATTGTTATAATTGATCATGAAAAACATCTATACCTCAGTGTAGTGATCTGAGGCAAAAGTAAGGACAGGACAGAGCAATGGGTGCAAGCAGTTAGTAAGCACGATTTGCAGTGTAGAAGAGTTGTTGATTGGTTTTTGGAAGTCACTGTTGTTTTGTGCAAGTGCCAATCAATAATTGCAAAGCTGTGGTCAGTCCTGAGCAATCATGGTGGCATACATGATTTCAGAAACTACTTTTAGTATGTGATGTCTGAAGCAGTAAATAAACGTCATGTGGAAAAGTGGATTTTCAGTAAAGTGCATCTCTTCTTGTATACTTCTGGCATTTCTTAGTTTGTATCTTGACACTCTTGAGTCTTAGAGGAGATGCTCTCAAATACAACTCAAATACTTACTCTAAAAATGCTTTCTGCTTCCCTTTATAATCTCTAGATTCTTGATCCTGACACTCTCTGTAACTCTTAGCCAGTCAGGCAAGTCCATTGGCATTAAGGCTGACCATATTTGCAAAAAGTAACAGAGTTGGGATTCATGAATCTCACAGTAGTGTCACAGGTAAAAGGAGTTCTGGAATGTCAGGGTTATACTGAACATGTAACAAGTACCAAAATCATGGACTGAAACTAGATACCAAAAAATGCATTATTTTATCCTTTGGGAATTCATCTATCCCACAGAACTACCACATTACTAATACGCCCCTGACAGCTGACCCAGTTGTTCAGAATTTGGGAAATTATGTGGACAGTGACCTCAGTTTGACCAACATATATCCACTATTGTAAGAAAGTCCTTCTGTACAACACGGCATATAAACAAAGGGATTGTGTCTAGATCTAGTGATGTCATTGTTCCCCTTTACTCAGCCCTCATTAGGACAGTCATTGAATATAATGCCCTCTTTGGCATGTATCTGTCCAGGCACATGCAATGACCCTAACATTCACAGAGATACCTTACTAAAAGGATACAAGGCCTAAACAATATGCCTTACATTGATCAACTCAAAGCCCTGTCACTATACACTGTGTTCTTCAGATAGCTGAGAGGTGACCTGTGTTTGGCATACAAGGCATTATCACATCAGCAAGTCAAATGGCATTAGAAATACATGGCCTAGGGATATAAATTTCTTCTGCAACATCAACAGAATGGTTTGGAGAGACAGATATATCTTACAGAGGATACTGCTGCTCTGAAACAAACTCCCCATCCACATAAATCAAAGTTCATCCCTGTCCATATTCAAGTGCAATTAGGATCTGTGGATGGGTAACAGAAAATTTACCCCAGTACTGCCCCCTGTACTATTAATGGAAAGATGCAGCTCCTAAATGCTTTATCCCATGTATGTGTCCCTTCAAATTCTCTATGGTATAATCTCAGTTATTCTCATTATAGGTAATATATAATTATTGACCATGAGATGGATAAGGCTAGTATCTAACCAAATGGGATAGGTTAATTTGAGCACAAAGAGGGGAAACTGGCTAGGCTTAAAATGACCTTCAAAGGCAGCTAGCCTAGTACTTACCTATGAATTTATGAACCTATGAGTGGGAAGGCATGCCCCTGAACAAAGAGCACTGTTATATAACTATTCATATGGAGTAGGACAGCATGCCCCTCGATGGTTACTGTATTTCATGTGGATGTTGGAAGGCATAACACTGACCATCAGCATTACGATGTATGTATTTGTCATGATTCAGTCGTTGTGCCTCTGGAGAATGACCATTACTATATGCTTATATATTTGTATGGCATGTGAGGGTTTGGCCCTGGAACATGATCAGTATTAAATATATAATTAAAGGGACGGACACTCAGCAATTGACATTATGTTGGGATCATGTAATGTTTGCATGAACTGCAACCTCAGACACAGTATTTTTTGTTGGCAAAGATGCCTTGTCATGCAGCCTTTCTGTTACATTTTTACTCAACAATACTCTTCAAAGTTTAGCCCAATAGCTCTGTACAGGGATCTTTCTGAATTCCAAGGCAGGTACAAAGTTTCAAAACTCTCAGAGTTCTTCTGTCTTTTCACCCCTTCTAAGTGAACTTGTATGAGGCACAGTTCTCACTGTATTGACTGCTAACTAACTAAGTTGTTGTTGTACATGCATAAAATTGACAGTGTGCACTATACGTTAGCAAGGACAGTTCCACTGACAGCCAATCTGCATGGCTGGAAGGGATATATGTGTTATTTATCTAGCTGTAAAGGTGTTTATCTAAATATATGTATTTTAGTGTAACAGTTTTTTTTCCCGATAGACCTGAGGGCAATTGGAGGGTATTCTGTTACCCATGCGTGCCCTGAAACAGTGGCAAGTGTGTTTGCCTTCTGATAAGGGACTAAATAAATTAAGTAAGTAAATATGTAAAGAAGGAAACCAACAAAAACAAAAACAAAAATAGCACATATAAAACTGAAAGATGAAATGAAATTAGATAACTAAGTAAATAGTCAATGTTTTGTTTTTAGCAGAGATCTTAGGTGTATATAAAGAAGTTGAAAGTAAATGGAATGAAGATAAACCCTGCAAGGCAAATGCAATAATAGTTCAGCCTGTCATTCTTCAATAATTTAAAAGAACACCTAATAAAAACAAAATAAAATAAGGAAGTGATAAAGCCATGTGGGGCAGAGGTTTCAGGGAAACAATGGACTTCTGAGGGGTATTGTGAGGCCCAACATCACAGGCAGATTGCATGCACATCCCTACAATGTCCATTATTTCCTATAACATCCATCCTGGTGGACATTATTGAACTTTGAAAATGGGCAGTCTGTTAATTGTTTTGTACAGGGCAAACTGAGGGGAACCCATCCCAGTGGAGACAAAGGTATGTGTAGCAGGTACCTTTCAGAGACCAGCAGGGAACATGCTGGGGGCGTCACTGGCATCAGCATCCAGAATTCTCTATCAGTTCTTGAATGCTATGCTCTAACATGCCAGAGACCACATATATTTTCCCTGTACCCCTGAGGATAGAGCCAGAAATATGCAGGACTTCTACCCTGTAGCACACTAACCTGAAGTACTGGGTGCCATAGATTGCACACATATAGAAATTAAGGCACCACCCAGGTAACAGGGAAGGCTCTACATAAATTTAAAGGGCTTCCACTCTGTTAACTGCCAAGTCATGTGTAATGCCATGGGAATCATCTTGAATGTGTGTGCTGGCAACCCTGGCAGTTACCACGACTCACATCTGGCACACCTCCCAACTGTATCAGATGTTCACTAGGGGGCTATCTGACAGAGTTATTTATTGGGAGATTCAGGTTATGCACTGGAACTGTGGCTGATGACCCCTATCAGAAATCCACACACACCCACTGGAGAATGCCATAATGAGGCACATGTTCAAACCAGAAATATCATAGCGCAGGTGTTTGGGCTGCTGAAGTCATGGTTCTGGTGCCTAAATACATCTGGGGAGCCCTGCAGTACAATCCATGGGTGTGTACTGAAATATTCACAGTATGTGCCATGCTACACAACATCATCCTCTCTTGCTCTTGTGGCAACTTAAAATGAATGCTTTCAGTAATCCGGGTTTAAATGAAAGTTGTAATATCACATCTTTTTTGAAATTAAAATCCCATTTTAGGTGACATTTTATTATTATTTTTCTGCTTTACATATTTTCTGTCTTGTTTAGCAGATCATTATTATAACATTATCTGTCACCATCTTTTTATGTGATATTAGTTTTTCACATCTGTTATTTGTCCACCTATGACATAAAGAATTTTTCTGGTTTTCCAGCCATTATGGAAATGAAGAGTCTCCATTTCATTATGTGATTTACTTATTTTGGAGGTTGTATAGATGTGTCATCACGCCTACTAGAGTGATGAATTTATCTAATTTTTTATAAATATTTTATTGATGGTTTTAAAGAACTATATTGATGGTTTTATCATTTTGTGATTATAGTACTTATAATCCAGTACCTTATGTGAAGTTATGAATGCTAGCCCAGCGTATATTCTGTTTATCTATGTGGTTTTTGAACACACATACCACGTAATGTTTTATCATTTTTATTTAATGTATCTCTTCTTTTTTGATTTATATGCTGGTTTTGTATATAACTAATTAGTTTAGTACGTTTCACGTACTTAATATTGGGTATTTAAAGCGCTGTCTCGCGCTATTTGGATATCTCTGATGAAGCTTCTTGATACAGGAAGTGAAAACGCTGTATGTTGTGCTTTCATTAAACTCGAGCGTTAAGACAACGAGTGGCTACTCTCTTTCATCTGTTTTGGACTATTCGTGGTTACCAGTTTGTGCTTTTAATTTTTTTCAGTTGTTTGTATTTCGTTCTCTAACATATGGAGAGTCCTGCCACACCGGTTGTGTTCGGTCAACCAACCGTTGATACTGCGGATGTTTCTAACCTGCTGGTGCAACTCACGCAAAAAATTGAAGCCCTCAACGGCCGGTTCCAATTTCTTGAGGATGCATACGCTGAACATAGAAGGGGTAACAAGGATTTCCCTTTAATCGTGTGTCCACTGTTACGGATACTATTGACACTCAAGGTTCTATACCGCCAGGCCAGGTGGTTAGACCAACAAGTTCTATGAACAGGAATGATACTGGACTTGTCATCGGTTCTCAAATCCAAACGGGCAACAACTCTGTTGTACATAACGAGGCACTTATTGGCGAGAGGACAATTACAGACTGGATAAATAACACAGGTGACTTTTTCTTGTTTAACAAGTTTAATATTGACTCTTCGTCGGTGCAGAATGCTGGGTCTGTTGCAGAGCCAACAACCACTTTATCTGACAAATTAAAATTACTTGATGTGAAAACCTTAAAATTGCGTAAATTACAACTGGAGGTGTCGTATTTTAGGCAATGTATTTCAGATGGTATCATCCCAAAAGGGTTGAGATCTAATTTCTCTCCATCTAGTATTGTTGATACTAATGCTTTTTTATTAGATTTGAAAAACCTGTTTCAGATTCAGGGTATACAGTTGATGGAGTTGCTTGTTAAGCATTATGAGGGGATGGTTAAATGTTTAACTGATGAAATATGTTTACTGGACACTGAAATTAAAAATGATGTGGCCTTTGTACAAATAAAATTTGACCATCAACGTATCTTTTCCAGCATTGACACTTATATGGTCAAGCTTAAGGTCAATAAATCTAAGAAACTGTACAGAGACAGACTCTCCTATTCAAAAGACAATGCATTCCCTAACTTAAAAGTTAAGACAACTAACAACAGGGAGGTTAGATCGGAACAATTTGAAGACGAAGATATAGAGGGGCAAGATATTGTGGAAACTACTTCTGATAATAGACGGACTGAACAACCTCTTCGCAGAAGTAATAGAAATGTAAATAGGAGACAAAATAAAGGGGCTAATATTAATCCTGATAATCCTGGCCCTTCCAATGAAACTAGTGTCAATAATCACAATGAACATGGTAATTTTTTAGGGAACAAGAACAAGCAGAGACAACACAAGGGGAACAGGAATTGGAAATAGTCAGTGATGATATTAGGGATATTCTTCCAGCTGCCCCTAAAATTGTCTCAAATGAGAAAGGTGACTTTCTAATTTATAATTTTTCAGGACTAGAGTTGGAACCTGAATTGATTGAGTTATTGGCGCTTGGGAATACGTTTGTACCATCTAAGAAATGTGATGTAGCTAAGGTGCTTTTAGACCTTAAATGTTACACAAGAAAATTAAATTTGAAGTTGTTGTTTAGTGGTTCCGTATTCCCTTCTGCGAACAGGCTAAGATTGTCAAGTGTCTTCAACCCACCACTGCACTTGTCACTTAAGATATTCGAGCACATGTGTGAATTAGATATCAGGCACATGGCTGCCTCAAGTAAAATTAATTTTAATAAATTCAACATCACCAAAGAACAACTTTTGGCCTTAAACTCTTTAAGGTTTGCAGGTGTAAGGGTAATAAAACCTGATAAGGGTGGTGGGTTGGCCATCTTTGAGAAAAAAGACTATTGTGAACGTATGTTGAAAGTATTGTCTTCCACATCTTATAATAAATCTTCTATCAACGAGATGAACATGTGTTCAAAAAGAACTAGAGGTTATTTCCGGGACCTTTTCATTAATGGTAGAATTGATGAAGAGACCTTCAAATATATTGACATCTTATTTCCTAGGACACCAGTGATGTTTGGTATCCCCAAGGTTCATAAAAACCTTGGGGATCCACCTATGAGAGCCCTTATTGATGGGCGGGCTTCAGTAACCTACCCTTGCTCCAAGTATATAGACTCACTTCTTAGGAAATATGTAGTACAAGTGCCAACTATTTGCAAAGACTCGTGGGCGTTTCTTTCTGACATTAACAACTTTGGGGAAGTGCAAGGTAATAACTTTTTAACAATAGATGTTGTAGATTTATATACATCTATTCCCCATTTAGAAGCCTGCGAGTGGATTGAACTCCTTTTGATTGAGCTTGGTGCCTCTCCTAATGAGATTGATAACATCACAGAAATTTTGGACATAATTTTGACGTCCAATTTTTTCATTTTTGAAAACGAAGTTTACATCCAGAAACAAGGGGTAGCTATGGGCTCCCCTTGTGGAGCGGCAGTAGCCAATTTAGTTATGGCATTTTGGGAGAGGAAGTATGTGCTTAATAACCCGGAGTGGAGCGACAAAATCTCTTATTACACCCGCTTCCTGGATGACATTTTCCTTCTTTTTAAAGGGAACGCCAGTGAAGCAGAAAATTTTGTAGCCTACATAAATAGTACAACTACCTTCCTAAGGTTTACTTTCAACTTTAACACTGAAGTAATCAATTACTTGGATGTTAAACTATTAAAAAATGGACACAACAATTTATTCCACTCTGTTATATATAGGAAAGATACCTATATCAACTCATTTCTCCATTTTTCCAGTTCACATCCTATGAAACAAAAAAGAGCGATTGTCAAGGGACAGCTTGTAAGAGCTGTCCGTATGTGTAGTGAACTTGTTGATTTTCTTTCTGAATGTGAGAATTTGAAAAACTTATTTTCTAACAGAGGTTATCCAAGTACTTTGATTGACGACTTGATAGGCGAAGTAACTCACAAAAGATCTAGTGGCTTCTACAAACCTTTACTGGTATCTACACAGTCACTTACTAGTGCAGAGTTGTCACCTACTGAAAATGGGGGTACTAACATTGCCAGGTTAGCGGATGTTGCTACTTATGGTTTATGTAGCTTTATCACAGCATTTAATGTGAATTCCTATCAGATTAGTGACATTCTTTACAAGAATTGGTCTTTTATCACTAATAACAGTTTTTTATCAGAAAAACTTGGGGAAAAACCACATATTGTCTTTAGGCGGGGACAAAACATCAAGGACCTCTTGCAAGCTAGTATGGTAGACACTTCTTCATCTAGAACTAAGGGGTCCTTTGCATGTGGGTTTTGTAAATATTGTACCTACATCAAAACAGGTTGCTTCTGTTCTGTTGAGAACAATAATAAGAAATATTCCATCACTCACAGAATTGATTGCAACACTAAGTCTATAATCTACATAGCGTACTGTGCATGCTGTCCTGCCTTCTATATCGGTAAGACCGATAGAAGGTTCAAGGACAGGATATACCAGCACATTTACGCTATTAGAACTAGGAATAATGAGAACGCACTGGCTAAGCACATTGGATCATTCCCAGGCCACTCTTTTCTATTTATGGGAGTAGATCACCTACCTGATTCTAACAGGGGAGGTCCCCTTTCTTTGAACCTGGAGGTGCGTGAGCTCTTGTGGCAACTTAAAATGAATGCTTTCAGTAATCCGGGTTTAAATGAAAGTTGTAATATCACATCTTTTTTGAAATTAAAATCCCATTTTAGGTGACATTTTATTATTATTTTTCTGCTTTACATATTTTCTGTCTTGTTTAGCAGATCATTATTATAACATTATCTGTCACCATCTTTTTATGTGATATTAGTTTTTCACATCTGTTATTTGTCCACCTAAGACATAAAGAATTTTTCTGGTTTTCCAGCCATTATGGAAATGAAGAGTCTCCATTTCATTATGTGATTTACTTATTTTGGAGGTTGTATAGATGTGTCATCACGCCTACTAGAGTGATGAATTTATCTAATTTTTTATAAATATTTTATTGATGGTTTTAAAGAACTATATTGATGGTTTTATCATTTTGTGATTATAGTACTTATAATCCAGTACCTTATGTGAAGTTATGAATGCTAGCCCAGCGTATATTCTGTTTATCTATGTGGTTTTTGAACACACATACCACGTAATGTTTTATCATTTTTATTTAATGTATCTCTTCTTTTTTGATTTATATGCTGGTTTTGTATATAACTAATTAGTTTAGTACGTTTCACGTACTTAATATTGGGTATTTAAAGCGCTGTCTCGCGCTATTTGGATATCTCTGATGAAGCTTCTTGATACAGGAAGTGAAAACGCTGTATGTTGTGCTTTCATTAAACTCGAGCGTTAAGACAACGAGTGGCTACTCTCTTTCATCTGTTTTGGACTATTCGTGGTTAGCAATTGACATTATGTTGGGATCATGTAATGTTTGCATGAACTGCAACCTCAGACACAGTATTTTTTGTTGGCAAAGATGCCTTGTCATGCAGCCTTTCTGTTACATTTTTACTCAACAATACTCTTCAAAGTTTAGCCCAATAGCTCTGTACAGGGATCTTTCTGAATTCCAAGGCAGGTACAAAGTTTCAAAACTCTCAGAGTTCTTCTGTCTTTTCACCCCTTCTAAGTGAACTTGTATGAGGCACAGTTCTCACTGTATTGACTGCTAACTAACTAAGTTGTTGTTGTACATGCATAAAATTGACAGTGTGCACTATACGTTAGCAAGGACAGTTCCACTGACAGCCAATCTGCATGGCTGGAAGGGATATATGTGTTATTTATCTAGCTGTAAAGGTGTTTATCTAAATATATGTATTTTAGTGTAACAGTTTTTTTTCCCGATAGACCTGAGGGCAATTGGAGGGTATTCTGTTACCCATGCGTGCCCTGAAACAGTGGCAAGTGTGTTTGCCTTCTGATAAGGGACTAAATAAATTAAGTAAGTAAATATGTAAAGAAGGAAACCAACAAAAACAAAAACAAAAATAGCACATATAAAACTGAAAGATGAAATGAAATTAGATAACTAAGTAAATAGTCAATGTTTTGTTTTTAGCAGAGATCTTAGGTGTATATAAAGAAGTTGAAAGTAAATGGAATGAAGATAAACCCTGCAAGGCAAATGCAATAATAGTTCAGCCTGTCATTCTTCAATAATTTAAAAGAACACCTAATAAAAACAAAATAAAATAAGGAAGTGATAAAGCCATGTGGGGCAGAGGTTTCAGGGAAACAATGGACTTCTGAGGGGTATTGTGAGGCCCAACATCACAGGCAGATTGCATGCACATCCCTACAATGTCCATTATTTCCTATAACATCCATCCTGGTGGACATTATTGAACTTTGAAAATGGGCAGTCTGTTAATTGTTTTGTACAGGGCAAACTGAGGGGAACCCATCCCAGTGGAGACAAAGGTATGTGTAGCAGGTACCTTTCAGAGACCAGCAGGGAACATGCTGGGGGCGTCACTGGCATCAGCATCCAGAATTCTCTATCAGTTCTTGAATGCTATGCTCTAACATGCCAGAGACCACATATATTTTCCCTGTACCCCTGAGGATAGAGCCAGAAATATGCAGGACTTCTACCCTGTAGCACACTACCCTGAAGTACTGGGTGCCATAGATTGCACACATATAGAAATTAAGGCACCACCCAGGTAACAGGGAAGGCTCTACATAAATTTAAAGGGCTTCCACTCTGTTAACTGCCAAGTCATGTGTAATGCCATGGGAATCATCTTGAATGTGTGTGCTGGCAACCCTGGCAGTTACCACGACTCACATCTGGCACACCTCCCAACTGTATCAGATGTTCACTAGGGGGCTATCTGACAGAGTTATTTATTGGGAGATTCAGGTTATGCACTGGAACTGTGGCTGATGACCCCTATCAGAAATGCACACACACCCACTGGAGAATGCCATAATGAGGCACATGTTCAAACCAGAAATATCATAGCGCAGGTGTTTGGGCTGCTGAAGTCATGGTTCTGGTGCCTAAATACATCTGGGGAGCCCTGCAGTACAATCCATGGGTGTGTACTGAAATATTCACAGTATGTGCCATGCTACACAACATCATCCTGAGAAAACAACTTCAGTTGGGATCAACAAGGGGAAGGAGCACATATCTCACCATCAATGTCAAGGTCACCACAGTCACACGTAGATGAGGAGTCAGAGGGAATTCATCAAGTTGATGTTCATTAGGCGGGGTTATCCAGTGGCACTGTGTGATTGTATAGCGGATGAAGTAAGAGCCAAAAGGGCTAATGGTGTTTATTGGGCTTTATTGTACGGGAAGCATGATATTAGAAATGAACATGTTGAGGGCAGTGCTGTTTCCATGGGTGACATCATTCCTAGGAATGATGATATTGGTGCACGGGTTAGTGGTGACCATCCATTATACTTTATTACCACTTTCTCATTTGATGCCTCTTATATTGTTGATATCATTATCAACAATTGGAAAGTTTTGAAAATGGATCATTCGGTCAGTGGGAAATTGGGGAGACCGCCTAAATGTGTTTTTAGGAAAGGATTTTCTTTTAAGCAATTATTGGAAAAGAGTGACATTAGACACACCGTTACTTATAGGAGTAAGGGTAACTTTAAGTGCGGTAGGTGTAGTGTTTGTCACCTGATTAATGTGACGGGTGCCGAATTTAAGTTGGCTGGAGTTACTGTTAGGGTTGGGGCCCATTTTGATTGTTATAGCACAAGTGTCGTGTATGCGGCTATGTGCACACAGTGTCCGGCCTTTTACATTGGGAAGACCTGCAGGGCATTAAGAGACCGAATCATTGAACATCAGTCTGATATTAGACTAAAGAAAACGACCAATGCCCTGTATAGGCATATTGACACCAATAGTGGGCATCATTTTAAGTTTTGTGTGATCCAGCAGATTTTGGTAGAATAATTTGGAAGGAAACTGGATGTGCACTTAGATATAGGTGAGATGACATGGCAGTTGAAACTTAATGCATTGGAATTTCCAGGCATTAATGACTGCATATCTATTATGCCCATTTTAAAATTAAAAAATATATTAGGGTGAATTTGTTTGTATTTATATTGTATATATCAAAACACAGCATGTACACACTAAACAATTATATTTGTTTATATTTGTTAGTGTTGTTATGATTAATGTTCATTTTAGAATGCAGTATTTTAGTCATGTTTGTCAACTGCAATTTTTAATTTTTCATTCTGATTTTAATATTGATACACTTTTACTAAGGTCTGGGGTTGTGTCTTTATTATGTATGCTGGCCTTCATATTGATTTAATAGCGTTAATTGAGTTAATTATTTAATTGTCTTGTGATGATGTCATTTTTAAGTGTGTATATAAGGTTGCTTTTCATTTGCACTAAGTTGTGTTCTGATGAAGTCGGATTAAAGACGAAACCTAGGTCAACATTCGTGGCTTGTTCATTTATCTGGCTGCTTCCTGGAGTCCAATTACTGGTGCATTTATTCATTCTTGGTTTGGTGTTTTGTTAGTATGGAGAGTCAGAGGGAAAACCAGCAGCTGCTGTGGGTGTAGGCATATGTAGGTGTGCTCAGTATGCCCTTACATTGGCTAAGAGACAATGTATAGCACACTCAGCCACCACCTAAGGACCTAAAAACCTTCTTCCTACGCACACACATATACTAACATTGATACTAGGCAGCTCTACCAACCATTACCTCCCCATGTATTGGCTGTGTACTGCTTGCATGAGACAGAGTCAGTCCTCAGCTAAAACTGTTGCAATTGCTGGATTTACAAGATAGGTATTGAACCTGGAGTGTATTGTGTAATAATCTGAATGAGTGGCATAGCCTTGCATTTCGTTATTCGGTAGTATAAGGCAGTAAAAGGTGGGTGATTTGTACAATAATGATCTTAACAAGTGACAGCAGAGACCTATTTGACTTACATGTGTCCATTATTAAGTAGTAGGCCTCAGGCATCAAAGATTCACACAGGCATACCTCTCTAAAGTAGTGATGGTCACTGCATGCCCTCAGTTTAGGACCGTACATTTGTACTGGAAAATCATTAAAGAGAGAAGTTAGAAAGTAATGATACACATTTCAGTTTCAGACTTTACAACTCTCTTAAGATAATTCATTATAAAGCTGGAAAATTTTGATTCTATCAACTGTCTAACTTTCTAAGACCAATATAAGTCAAAGGTACAATTACCAGTTCAACATCCCAAATGCAGATATACTAAGCGTTTCAAAGACATGCGTCTGGAGTGTTTCTCCCCAGCCCTTCGGTGAAAATTGGCTTTGTTCCAAGTTGGAATTTGCTGGTAAACAAATGTTAAATAAATAAAATAAGCACTAAGTCAGCTATGCACCCTGAGCATCAACACAAAGCTTATGTATCCCTGAATCAAAGAGATACAAAACAGGGATATGGTACAGTTATCATCACTTGCACAGGGTGTTGTTGGGGGGAAAGAAGCCTAGGCTGACACAAAAGGTCAGTGAGTGAGTGTGTGTGAGTAAGAAAGAGAAGCAGGCAGACATTTGGATAAACAAACAAATGGCCAGTAAGAGAAAATGAATTTTATGCTGCATGACTGAACCATGTAACTACTGTGTGTGTGTCTGTAGGGGTCCTGCAGGTGAAATTGGTGTGTGAGTATCTGCATGAACACAGCCAAGCTCTGTGCTAGCTCTATGTCTTGGTATGTCAGACAGGTGTGAACCATGCATGGTAGAGGTAGCAGTTTTTCATTGTCCCTGATCACAAGAACTGGCTGTGCTAGGAGTTGCAGTGGCACGTCATTGCCCATGGACAGAGACACTGCTGCTATCTGAATGTGACTGATGTCTGCTGGATGAGCTCCCCTCACAAGGACACCCTGAACCACGACCCCATGGACTGTCGCATCTAGATGTGGACAGCTCACCCACTGATGGAGCAGTGGAAGTACTGCCACTATGGAGCATGATCGGGCAGGCCTTGTTGGCTAACAGCAGATGATGTGGCTAACCTGTACCCATGAGGATGCCATCCCACTCCTAACAGACATTCCATCACAGACACCTGTCTTTCCAATGTGTCATTCATCTGAGCTATTGAATTGGCAAAATGGTGGAGGCAGTCACGCATGTCAGCCGGTGCCACATCTACAACCCTAAATATTTCTCTGAAGCACCTATAAGAATGTGCCTGTGCCTCCAGGATGGCA
Organism: Protopterus annectens; assembly: GCF_019279795.1. Taxonomy (NCBI): domain Eukaryota; kingdom Metazoa; phylum Chordata; order Ceratodontiformes; family Protopteridae; genus Protopterus; species Protopterus annectens. The sequence goes on along the minus strand of NC_056744.1, from coordinate 636,208,741 downwards.
ATAACATATGTTGATTGGAAAGGGAAGAGACACCTAGATTTGGTGAAGGATGGATAACAGTCCTCCATTGAGTACTGCTAACACCCCTCCTGTGTGGCACCTTACCAACATTTTGGCTACATCCAGAGCCAACAGGCACTGAAGCCGCAGTAACCACACTTCTCTGCTCAGTTGCCCTGCCCTCCACCTGTCCAATATCTGAGGACTCACAGGAATGGGTAAGCATAAGGCCTACTGGCTGTGTCTGATGGAATTTCAGGGGATGGCTGTATGTCAACCTCAGTGTCTGATTCAACACATGCACCCCCCAACTGTGCCTCTGTTTGGCCACCATCACCATCAGAGTCTGCTGATACTGTGACATCAGGTGGTAGAAGTCCCACACTTCCACTGTCAGGATCACTTGCGATAATAAGCAACAAACACAGGAACAATTAATACTTAAACTACTATACTCCAATATATGCTAACATAAATAACAGAACTGCCACTATTAAACAGCGCAGCAATACACACAACAGTCCTGATAACATCACACACTAAAATATTTCTTTAAATTGCTCATCAGTACTGATATAGAAATGTTTGGCTTACCATCTGCAGATGAGGGTATCCTCTGCATGCCAAATGGTCCTGGAAGATGTTACATAAAAGGTACAGACAGCATCATCACAATTAACAGTAACACAGGGAATAATACTTTCTCCCATGTATATGTCCATTAACTATACTTTCAACAAGAACTTGGATGACAACTCCAACCTAAGCTAATCAATCAGAATATGTTAACAATAGCAATCTTCAATTCTCCCCCCAAAAATCTTTCTTGTGAAACAGAAGTAGAATATTGATTTAAATTGTTTTACTATACAACAGTATTCAACAACTGAGATACAAAAGCCTCCCTGGAAGCTCTTCCTAGGTCATGCTTGCTTCCCCCAAACCAGTCACACTGATATTGAGGACATGCTGTTCTGCACTTTCTTGGGAGCTGTCTGGATCCTTGACAGTGGACAGGAACTCTTCATTTGGTATTATTGGTGGCTCTGTAGCAGGCACACCCTGGTACCTATCCAATGATGGCCCATTGCAGCTGCACTCCTCTGTGCAGAGGAGATCATGTCAGTGACCCTATGGTGCATCTGCTCATATGTCCTGCTGTGGCCACCCATTGTATTAACATCATTGACAATCTGCTGGTAAATCTGCAGGCTATGTGACATATCTCCCCATCCACTTTCAAGCAGGAAGGCACTGTGTTACCTAAAAATGTTGACAATAACCTGATTTTCAGCATCAGTGAAGGGTGTTCTTCAAGGATTAAGACACGTGGGTGGCATAGTCCTAGGTGTCCTAAAAGACAACAGAATGATAATGCACATAAGTATCACCTAGCAACAAAATAACTGTTCCAAGATAAAACATAAAAGGTAGCTTCTGGGTATTACCCAGTGGAGAAATATAAAACAGTTTAGGGATCTGGAATATGAACAGCAGGCTGGATGAAAAAAAAAAAAGGAGATTAACAATAGCAACATATCCTTATTTGTGCTATAACAGAAATGCAACTTTGCCCCACCCCCCAAAAAAGAACAGGCAAATGACACATTTTGCTAACAGACTATCTTTGAAATGCTAAAAGTGCTACAAAATGAACTGTCCCTGAAACATGCCTACGTATTTATCAGAGAACATTCCATTGTAAGGCATTGCCAGTCATGTATACCTGTGAAATGCCTTGACAAATGCACCCATGGCATCAGTACACCTCTAATTAATGCATATAGATAAAAGTGTAAAAGCCTTTGCTTCAGATATTTCTTAATTACATTCCAGCATATGTAGTCTGTAGCTGACAAAATACAAGCACACCATTTCAAGTTCAGTAATCCTCTGTGCAGATATATCCCAAAGTAATCGCCTCTGTTCTGTGCTGTCCACATAAACAAGTCTCCTCACCTTCAGTTTTGCTAGCTACATTTGCCTTTTTATATTGTATAGATAAAGGGCTGTTAACATGCTGAAAATCAGATGTGAGCTGATTAGAATTGTTGAATCCCAAATTATTGGCTCCGAGTAGCAGATATAAACACCCTCAGTGTTTGTTTTTAATGGATTGCAACTGTGAATGATTACTGGTTGGGAGAAGGAAAACACAACAGCACTGCAGGCTGTCCTACATCCAATAGGTGTGTCAGGTTAGACTTACAAAGTGTTAGATGTAAGGTTGGAAATGTAAGCAAGCAGCACACAATTCACAAGTTCTGTTCATTAACATCCAACCTCCCCTTCATTTGTTGGCAACTGCATATGATATTATTTCCATTTAATATCCTCACACATTTTAAGGCCAATGATGTAGAATGGCTTACAGACTGGATGGCTCAGATTACTGGTCAGATAAGAGAAGAATGATCAACAAGCATAGAGAGGTAAGACTGAGCTGTATATTTGCAAGCAATAGTCATAACTGGCTGTGTGATCACTTAGTATACTGCATCCAAAATAATAAATGTACAAATAACAGTTGTATGGTTTCATATTACTGTAGATGATGTTGCAGTTGGTTGTTTGCAGAATAATTTCAGTTCCTTGCTGCAAATCTGTTGTGTGACAAAGAGGGATAAGGCACTCTTTCTCTCTTCTAAAGGTTCATTAGAGTGAGAGTTCAAGTCCAGATCTATGTAGAAATATCTGTGAACCAACATTTTCTAATGTGTATGTCATAGATTGCTTTTCCTCATTTCAACTTTCCCCTTTTTCTTTTTTTTTTCTTTTCTTTCTTGTTTTTTTTTTTTTTTTTTGGACAAGTGTTTGTGCGATGCACCGCTTAGCACAATTACAGGAAATGGAGTGAAATGAATGTCAGGTTTGGCTGTGCCTATCTCGTTTGCATGAAATATGGCAGTGCACAAACTGGACAACTGGCCCACTCAGGAAGCAGACAGAACATGTGCAGACAGGACCCAGACAGCCAAGAATTGAAAGTGGATACATTCAATTAATTCTGTTGGGCACTACACAAACTCACTAAGCTGCTTTGCATGGTGGTTAACACAGAGATATTAAGAATGATTAGGAAATTAGGGAATGTCATATGACTAGTTCTGTGACCTGTCCTGGGTTCTAGTAGAGGGTGTACAACCTTTTTTGTTACAGTTTATAGCAATGAACTGGAAAATAGGCAATTGTTATTTCAGCATTCTTGTGGCATCAGGTTTAAGTGTAGAAACTGCCATACACATGGTCCTGGGTTCTAATACCGGGTATTCCATTCACTTTTACTGTTGTTCCACTTCCCATTATATTCACTCTCACTTATAAGTTTGTGGAGCTGATATGCATTATATTTATGAAGGATGAGACACCCTTACAGTGTTTTCAGATGTATGACCGAGGGTATACTGTGTACAGTAGTTCTGTAAGTATAATTCTGGTATCTGGACTTGCATGGCTTTCACAATTACCTAAGACACATACACAACTGGATCTATATCCAATAACCTTGTCAGGTCATGCACATATATGTGTAACAGCTCATATTGTCACCTGTATTTATGTATGATTCCTGACTATGTCTGAACAGCTCTTCTTCTGTAGTAAATATGGAAAGTCAACACTGTGGAAGAAAATGTTTTGTCCCTTATACCTAGGTTTAAATCCCACAGTTTGAAAATCAATTTCTGGATGTATAAAGGTAAAAACAAATGTGTCAGGTCATTATATTTATGACCCCAGTGCATGTCTGCACAAGTCACCTAACAGTTATCTGACAATTTCCAATATATATTTCCAGGCTACATAAGTAGACATCCCTCCAACTAAGATCAATTGTCAGATTAACCTTCAATTTCAATTATGTAATTCTTCCTTGCTTGGCACTGCCGCTCTCTGCTTAATATCACGCAAACATGTTGCTCGGATTTGTGCACTACCAGTAAATGAGGTAATTGGAATTGGCGGGAAAGCATCAGTTTCCATTGCTCTAGTTTCACTGATAGACATGGCTAGTGTTAGAGGAGAAGGTGCCAGGTTTAGGGTATAGAGATGGGGTGTCCAGGAGTCCAGGATATTTATTGGACTCCTGGTAAAGCACCACAGCCAAAGGCATCTGCAGGAGGACAATTGTGGCTCTCAGTAGAAGTCTGGGAGTGGAATAGTTTGACCCAGGCTGTATCCAGTGCCATTGCTATCTGACACACTGGAGAGCAATGTAGATATCAAAAAGGGATACTGTCAACTGTTGGTTGGAGGAATTTGAGACTGCAGACATCCCACAGCTGTGCTAGTATGCCATTAAGAGAGTACTTATAAGACTTAGAAAGCTAAATATAGGCAAGGCTGGTATGCATAATGCTGTTCTATTCTCTTCTGTTCTTTCCCCAGCCACTAAGCATGAGTTCAATAGGCAAGCTCACATTGCTTAATTGGGGAGACTGAGGGAAGCAAGTGGTATGTATGCATCAGAAGAGATAGCTTTTTTGGTATTTTATAGAGTTGTATCAAATTGAGCATGTATATCCCAGCTGTAAAAACAAGTATTATTGCATTAGTCTATAGTGCAAACCAATTGTAAGAGTCCAATATTAGACTGTAGTTAGAGGTTGTGGGTTCAAATACCACAATTAACAACTATACAACAAAGTTATTTCTTTAATAATATTTACATTAAATTAAAAACTCTATACCAGTGGCACAAATGCCCTGCTGTAATTTGTATAATTGGTACACGCATATGTGCAATATATGCAAATTTCAAGGTTTACTTTCAGCAATCTGTAGTATAATGTGTATCTGTTACACGTATACTTAAATGTAATACAATTGTATTAATGTATTATATGTCATATACGCTGGTACTAATTTTATCTCTTTTTTTTTCCTCACCCCAACCCTTATCTCTCTTTTTTTATTTTCTGTTATGTGATGTCAAAATGTCTCCATGTCATCCTTGTGTACCACATCACTAAATGCTACCCAGCACAGTTAGGTAGGCCAGCCCCAGTGTATCAGCAAACCCCTACTCCACCGGCTCCAGCACTGATGCTCAGCATGTATGGGAGACAACCTGGCATTATTGCCAGAGACAACCTGGCATCATTGCCTTTGCTGCTCCTGTACTACCCGCATCCTCAGGTATTACTGCCTGGAAAGCTGGTGCAGTGGTACCCTCTGGGAGCAGTGGTGGAAGTGGTGATTTCATCTCCCACAGTGACTTGTCAGGGATAGTGCATATGGTTGTGTGCCCACCATTGCTGTATGCTTTCACTGGATGGAGAGACTGCTGTCCCTAATGGTCCATAGGAAGAGGAGGAGACATCAAACATTACAGCCATCAGTGGAGTAAGGCAACAGTGATGACAGTTCAGAGGGTGAGGGCTCCATTCTCACTGTCTCCAGTCCTGATGGGCATGAGTGTATGTTGTCCCCTCCCTCACCCCAGCTGTGGTGTCCCCCAACCTTTTGTGTCCATCACCTTCCCTGCCTCTAGTCTTGCTTGTCTTGTATGTTTGCAATTGCTTCCTCACATACTCAACTTACCTGACCCAGACATACCTATATCCCTTACCCAGCGGTCTTCTCTTACTGAGTTTAAAAAAAAAATGGGGACCTGTCCCACAAGAAAAAAAAAAAAAAAAGAAAAAAAATCTTAATTTGTGGTGCTTGCATAAAGTACTGAGTTCTGTAGTTTGTGTACTTAGGTAGGAGTTCTGTTCTCACTGCAGCCGACTGTGTGTGTGTGTGTGTGTGTGTGTGTGTGTGTGTGTGTGTGTGTGTGTGTTTGTGCTCTTGTTTGACATTACAGAGAGCCTTTCACACCAGCATGTGGGACACTGGGATTGCCATATTCTCTTCAACAGACACTGCTGATGTCATTAGCTATAAAGTGTTGTCTGAGACACTCCAAGTCAGACAGAGCTATGGAGCTTGCCTTAAATACAGAGGTATGTAGAATGTGTATTTATATAGGTAGGGGTTCTAGTCTCAATGCAGTCAAGTTTGTGTGTGTGTTTGTGCTCTTGCTTGACATTACAGAGACACTTTTACACCAGCATGTGGGACATTGGTATTGCCATATTCTTCTCACCAAACACTGCTAATGTCATTAGCTATATCTGATTTGTGGATATGCACTATTCCCACCAGGGCAGTGTCAGAGATTGGCCTGGAGGCCAGGCAAGAATCATCTCATCCTATACAATACAGATTACAGTGACCTGGATTTCAATCTATCCACATACATCATGGCATGGTTTATAGACTCTCTGTTTTCTTGGAGAGAAACCCCTGTGGTCTCTCCAGCTGCCGCATGTGTCTGGTGAGGTACATGCAAAAGAGAGCATTATACAGTATTGGTGCTCTGATGAGGTTTGAATACAGTGCTGCCATACAATCCTAAGATCTGAATATGATGACATGATTTATGATGTGCACAACACAGGCTTTCAATGCCAGTGTGGACATTCAGTGGTTGAAGTTCAGATAGCCATCTACATTTGTTTTCAGTGCTTGCATCACTGAGCTTCAGCATAGCAGGACTGTTGTCAATGCTGTAATTAGCATGAAATTCCACTTTTCAGAAGGACAAAATAAAGACACATTTCTGCATTTATTTGTAGCTCATGTGGCTTTGTTACCAATCATTTGTCTGTGTTAGCCCGTCTTGTAGTATGTTATCATCATTGGAGGACTCAATGATTGCACCCAATATGCAAGAATCAGCAAACATGGTGAGCCAAAGACCCTATACTTTAGCCTGAACTGTTGAGAAATAGATTCCAAATAATAAAGGGCCAAGCACAGATCTATGGGGTATGGCAGTGGTGACAGCTGTACCAGTATAGGTTGATTCACCAACTTTCACAGTAAGTGTTCTGTCGGTGAGCCAATTGGTTACACATCCTAGTCATGTAAGGATTAATCTCCATCTGGGAGAATTTCTCAATGATACCTGCATGGGGGATTGTGTCAAACCCTAGGCCAGGTCAAGATAGGCAGTATGCACTGTCTTACCATTATCCAGGCCTATCACATAGAATCAATGGGCTGTAACAACATCACAGATTGACTATGGCATGACTCAGCACATACACCTTCCTGATGTTTGATATTCATTTTAATATGCCCTGCACATGGGCTATGTTCCTGGAGAAGGGTGTACAACAACATTCATCCATCTGAGTTGGGGGGGACAGCACGTGATGCACGCATGTATGTATAGACACATCATGACTCTCAAACACTGTGAAGTAAACCAACATGTCATCACTGACCTTTTCTAAATGGAAACTAGTAACATCCTGGCTGTGTGCAACAGATCTTTGTGAGTTGTTAATGCTACATCATGTCTGTTACATCTGATAGATGTCCTAAAAGAGGCCATCGAGGGCATACATGATGCCAACACTATCATTCTGTGGAACTTGACCAGACCAAGGCATTTGACATTTGACACAAATCCACACTGAGGTATTCAGTCAATACTGTCAGCTGTGGCCTTAAACAGCTACATCACCAAGGGGGTAGACTAGTGTATCACATACGTAGCATCTCACTATGTTGAAATGTATATCTTAAGTCCAGTGATCAGGTGCATACATCAGGGCTGTCTGCTAGGCCCTTTCCTGTCCATTACTTAAGTGATGGACATCACAGATGACATGCACATCCTGTATCCAAACAGCTGCCTGAAGGACTACAGATTGTGAGCAGTCATTGACTCCAACTGTGATTTTAGTGTAATACAGACAGTATCAACAGACACCAAAGAATGCTGCCACAACCATGATAACATCTTCAATGACAAGAAAACATGGGGGGATTTGTTACGTCAGGAAAACAAACACACAACCCAAGTATAATGTGGACATCATACTCTATAATCAGACCAATAGGTATGCGACCTATGTCCTGAGGTAGATGGTAAGTGGAACATCCACCAGCATGTGGTCACAGTGCTGATTACTCCCTTGTATTTAACACAAGTAGTGAGTATGTGAAGGACACCCACATCAGAGGCCATAATAGCTCCATAGTTTCCAGCCTCCTTCACACCAATAACTGAATACAATGCACCCTTCTTTATGTAACTCCCTACACACCTTCCACTGATGTGTAACTGAAGTGTACCCTTTGCACAATGAGCTGTCACACAGCTTATTGGCCATACCTGGTATCCTTTTTGTGGCATAAACATTACTGTTTGATGGTGAGGAACCCCCCATCAAGTTGTTACACCAGATGCACGTGTGCTACCTGTTCTGGTTATGCACACAGTACATACATAGGTATTTGACAACATTAATGGCATGGGTAACATTTGTGACAGTGTACAGGTATAGCAATGTCCCTCCTAACACCTCCAGCAAATGTTACAGTGCCAGGACAGTGTGTTTGTGTTTACTGTCATAGATTGTGGACATATCATAATAGTTGTACAAGTGTCTTTGTGCCGAATCATCTCTGATCACTCTAAATCACATATGTTATGTCAGAATCATGGGATTATTGGTGGTTGTTGTGTCTTTCGGCTTTTCCCGGTTAGGGATCACCACAGCGGAACTCCGGTCCGCTAATGATTCTGATATTGTCCATGATTGTGGTTGGTTCTTTTAATGTTGTCCATGAGCCTTTACCTTTGTCACACTTGCTGGAGATTTCTGTTGAGATTACACTCATATTCCGGCAAATTAGTCTGCACAGATTCACAATATGCACCCTACCCCAATTGTATGTCTCATCCCTGATAGATGTCCTCTGCATTATTCATGTAAGGATGCTTATCTCACACAGACATCCTCCCCATTTTTATGTCACCTTGTGTGAGTCACATAATACACATTTTCACTGTGCAGTCCCCACTGTACTATATTGATATGTGAGTTGCTGCTACAACCATCTTCCACTGACATGCCCTCATCTGCTGTACATTAGGTTGTTTCACCTGTCCTCTTTTCCTGTGTTCATTCCCACAATTCATCTGTGTGTCCCTATTAAATACACACACTTCCACTGAGTGTTTATTTTGTATGGCAGTCCATGTACCATTATAGATCATTTACACATGTATACAGAATGCCAGGAATGGGCTTTCACAATACTGTGCACTGTAGATACACTGTCCTGTGCTGTGTTTGGACCAGATACTTACATTCATACCTGTCAACTGTCCAGATTTTCACAGAATATCCAGATTGTTCCTTATCAAATATTTGGCTTTCTGCCATATCACTGGGATGATCTCAGGACTGATGTGACTTAATATTACATACATTTGAGTTTCATACTTCAAAGCCTTCTGAACATGTATCCTTACACAAACCCCTGGTTATTCTAGCAAATTTCTATAGGCAAATATGTCAGATATGTCCCTATTTCTGGGTCATTGTCCCCCATTATGTTGGCCTTTGTCCAAATGTCTTGCACTAAGAGAATGATCTGTAAAGACCTGGCCAACATTGTGGCACTCTTTGCAAAACCGCAGACTGACAGTGCACTGATTTAAACAGGAGTGGTATCCATGTTTGCTTACATGGTTTCCAGGCCAGCAACACTGTTGCCAGCCATGACACCTCACTTATTTATGTTTAAACTTAGTGCACGGCTTGAATATGCACTGCTCGCTGCTGTTTGCCACGCACCACTGCGCACACATGTAAACTCCATGTAGGCTTCATGTGAAACCTATATGGAGTTGATTGAATCCTAGGGCTTGTATATTTTTTTTGTTTGTTTATTCTACACTCACTAAACAGCATGTGTGACTAGGACAGTGGCTACTTACTTTTTTTTTTCTTTTTCTAATTTCAGTCCATGCTTCATGTTGACTTACTATGCAACTGTGCTTTAATACTTTGTGAAGAATCTTCATTCTCCATCAGAACATTGTTTACTGTTTAGCCAATTTTCTAAAAGTCTAATAAAATATTGCTTGTTAGAGTATAGTTCCCACAAGTTCCATCTCTGCACAATTATAACTAATTCTGGTGCTGCAGTTTGGGAGAACCACAGCAACCACCCTCATAGATCCTGTAGTATATACTGTGAATTACTCATGGGGGAGAAGTTGTGTAAAATAAGCAGATCCACGGCCATGTCACTGCCAGTTAAGTGAACAATTAAATAAATGAACAAGTAAGAAAATTAATAAAAATTAATAAATAAAGTAAATTAACCAACGCACTTTGATGAATTGTCTTCTCACTCAACATGTAAAGGGTTTTCGGGCTTGGCATAATGGATAAAGTGTTTAACTTACTGACACAAGGTATGAGGGTTTGATTTCCACCTTTGAGGGGAAATTGACTAGACTTAAAATGGCCCACAAGGGCAACTAGCCTAGTACTTACCTATGAATAGTGTAACCCAGAATAAAATAAGTACTCCCTTGATATGTTACCTTTGTATGTATGGTAACATTGTTTTCTTCTACATGCTGCCACCAGTGTGTTTTCTTAATTTAACATATGAAATACTGCCTAGTCCTGTAAAATGTATCAGGGAACTGTAGTTACTCGTTTGTATCAGGGGTCTATATTATATTGTTGACAGCTCACAATGTCGACTCTGAATTGTTCTACACCAAAATGCCGAACTACAAAAATAGCGAATGGTCATATAACTGATTTCTTTCCAATGGAAAGAAATTGGTTGGCCAAACACGAACGGCACTCATAAAGAAATATATTTAAGTGGGGGGCTGTGTCCCCCACACCCCCCCAACTAAATATTCTAACTCCGAGACCGCACTACACTCTGGGAAAGAAATTGGTTATTTGGCTGTTCGCTATTTTTGTAGTTCGACATTTTGGTGTCGAACAATTCAGGGTCAACATTGTGAGCTGTCGACAGTATGATATAGACCCTGTATCAGGTCAAGCTGGTTATCCTGCTGCACTCACACAACCATGTTTACATTTAACTTGGAAGGAGTCTTATCTTTATGGCATGAAATTGCATTTTAGCTAAATGTAAGTTTTTTTTCCCTCTGTAGTGATAACTCTTTATTTTCATTTTATGTCTTTACTTTATAGCCAGTCCTGTTGGTCATTACCTGTTACTGAAAGATGCAGGTTTCCTAGCTATGGCATAGGCTGATGAAGCTCGAGTTAGCTGTGTAGCATAATGGGGTGTGAAAATCACTGATCCCAAGCATTATTTCTTATTTTAACCTTACAGGCTCTCAGGAAAATAATATTTAGATTGGAGGTATTCAGGTGATGGTGGTGTCATCAATAAGCATAATGCCTGACAGTTTGCATGTTATTGGGGAAATGACCCTACCCAGGGGTGTTGTTAGGTCTGATGTAGCAGACAGAGGGCATTTTCTTCCCTGGAAAGCCTGTTACATCCTTATAATGTCCTGCCAGCCATTATTGCACTTAACAATGACCCTTGTATTGATTTAGGCAGAATTGCACAACATAATTTGCATAGATGATGAGGTACAGACTCACAGATTGCAAATTGAAAATTTGATGTGAAAATGTTAAAAATTACAAAGTTATGGGTGGTCATTTTGACTAAAAAAGCCTCTTCAGCATTTGGAGAACAAACACTCTGGTTTGATTCAGTAAAATCCTCAGTGTCAGTTAGCACAACGATGAGAAAATGTGAATCCGAGAACAGGTTCAGCAACAGTGAGAAAGACCAGATAAGCAGCTCGTTACCACGTCTCTTAACTGAACGCCAATGCTGTCAGGCATGATTACACTAGTGTCTGCTGTAGCAGCAAAGCACACACGCACATATATATATATATATATATGTGTGTATATATATATATGTGTATATATATATATATATATATATATATATATATATATATATATATATGTATATATATATATATATATATATATATATATATATATATATATATACATACATACACTGCAACAGACTCAACTACATAGACCTAAAAATATTTTGTGTGGCTGGAACAGCCTCTTTATTGAAGAATAAAAAGGATTACTTTATTCAAAGGTGCTGGAAGTCTTTGTGTTTTATATGTGCCAGTAGCTTGTGACACACTTGTTCATTGCTACTTGCTCTAAAAGGCAAGTGCCATAACCTCCTGCAACATGATCCTACTTAATTAGCTAGCCTTCCTGCCATCAGTCCCTGCTGAAGTGCATAGCTCTACCATATAAAGCCCTAACTGCAACCCTTAAACTCCTACCTGGTCCATAACTCCAACTACAGCACTTGCATCCAGTTCCCTAAACTAGCCCCCAAATCTAACCTCCCTAAACCTAAAGCCCTAATCACATCCTAAGCATAAGACTCCACTACTGCTCCCTATTCCTAAACTATTCTCCTGCTCCCTAACCTAAAAATCTGCTCCCACTCCTTAAACCTAAAGTCCCAATCTGTCCCTAACCCTGAACTCCCCTCCCAGTCCCTGTCACTAAAACTCACCCATTCCATAGAGACCATTGCCTGAAACATTAACTTTTATTCTCACCCACCTCATAGCTGCTGAAACCAGGTACTGTCTTTGGGTGAGATGTACCAGCTCCACTCTTTCCTTGTTGTTGCTACATTTTGGCTGAAGCTATAGTTGAGTTCAAGTGAAGCAGCAGTACCCGTGAGCTACAAAGCACTCGAGATCCTGGTTTCGAGACAGTGGTCTTCAAGTGCATGTAATTCAGGTGCCTGTAATAGACCCTAGTACATATATATGTATACATATAAATATATATATATATATATATATATATATATATATATATATATATATATATATATTACACTGTTTTTAGATGTGCAAAACATTTTGTACTGTAGGGGAAAGGATCAAGTTAAAATCAAATCCCCTACCCCCTCCATACAGACAGCAAAAGATCAAATGTAGAAATACGAAGTTTATTAGTTCTAAGTTTGATTCATTGAGAACTTGCTTACTATGCAAAGTCACACAAGTTCCATTGTGCAGTGTGCAAGGCCGTTCCAGTTCATACTCCCTTCTTGCTGGACAGTAGGTCATCCCTACCATAATGAGGTTTGGAGCCAGATATATATGTGATGGGTGGGGGTGGGGGCATTGCTAATGAGGATCTAGGGTGTACTGTTTTGGATGGGAAATTACTTAGTAGAGTGATTCAGATAAGCATGTCAAATAGTGCACAAAATGAAATGCACATAGCAAGTTAACTGCATAGAATTAGGCATGGTAATGGGACAGAATTATGCAGACAGAACTGGAGCAGCTTAACTCTGCACAGATTACTGACCCAGCTAAGTACTTCAGATAAGGGTGAGTGTATGAGCGGCCATACAAAGATGTCTGTGTGTGTGTGTGTGTGTGTGTGTGTGTGTGTGTGTGTGTGTGTGTGTGTGTGTGTATTTGGGAGTGAGAGTGTGTAGTGTGTGAATGTGTGCATGCATGTTCTGTATGTATGTGCATATGTATATGTATGAGTGAGCAGTGTGTGAATGGGGTCTCCGAGTTTATGTAGAACCCTAGCTAGATTATCTAGTATCTTCTGCAGTTTCCCAAAGTGACACTCCCTCACTGAAAAAAAAAAAAAATCTTGTCAAAGTTGAGGACATCTTCTCTTCTGAAAATGTCACAAACTAGTTCTTACAAATGTAACAAGCAATATACTACACACTAAGTACTTCAGCACTTCAAATGTAACCACAAATGAAATACTGGCATCCACTTATGAATGTTGGTGCTACACTTCCACACCACTGTGTTCTCCCAAATGTGCCCCTTAGCACCTTACCTTTTTAAAGCTGCTGCCTTCGCCCAGTCATAGCTATGCTGCTGAACATGACTTCCAGTTGTTAGTGATGGTGTGTCTGTGTGTGTGTGTGTGTGTGTGTGTGTGTGTGTGTTTGTGTGTGTGTGTGTGTGTGTGTGTGTGTGTGTGTGTGTGGACGACCAGTATCTGATGTGATTCGTGGATAGTATGGATGGAGAGTGCATGTCTGTCAGTCTGTCTGTGTGTGTGTGTTTGTATGTCTCAGTGTATGCTTGCATGAGTGTCTCAGTGTGCAGAGTATACAGCTATGTGTTTGGATGTAGCCTCTGCTAGTTAACAGGATAGGATGAGTAGAGTACAGACTCAGTCTATAGCGACTCTGTTTTTCTAAGCCTCCCCATCCAAAAGTAGTTGGAGTATGTACAGGATGGAAGTAATGTGTGTGTGTGTGTGTGTGTGTGTGTGTGTGTGTGTGTGTGCATGTGTCTGTGTGTGTTTTGGTTTGTGCCTGTGTGGTCTGATAGGTGCCTACTCTACCTACCAGTACAGGTTGGTAGAGTATTCAACTAAGCAGTTCTCATACTGACCAAACGAGTGATTTATGGCCATACAAATCATATTTTAATTATGTATAGCACTACAGACAATCTGCATGAGTGTAAATGGACATTGTAAGTTCTTCTGCTACACCTCGGTCTGAGAATCCCAGTATTTGGTTTTGATGCCAGTGAGGTTTTTCTTAATTGCTATTTTCTTTGTGGTATAGCACTAACAGTAGTTCTGGCTTGTAGCATAGTGTTACTATAGGTTAGGATTCTTGAGATTAGTTATTTATTTAGATTTAGCTTTTCATTTGATGACTTTTTAGCTTTGTTTATTGATCAGTTAAAGACTGTGGTTTTTGGGAGTGAACGTCAAACTTTCAAGTTAAGTTGCAGAGTTGCAGTATGTTTTCTTTACTGTTTACATTGAGGTTTTGCATGTTTACATCCTAGGCTGGGTGTTGTGTTAATTGTTTGGAAGAGTTTAATTTTTGGGCACTTGTGAGGTTTTGTTAGTCATTTTAGTGCAGGGAATGTGTAGATTTGTACTTCAACAGTTTTTCTTTGGGGCATTTGTAGTGATTGTGGTTTACTTCTGTTTTAATGTGTTGAATCTTATTTAATTTGGGTTCATAGATTCATAATAACTAATTATCTGAGGTCTGGCGTAAGGGCGTACACACAACACAAACTTCAATACGTTCAAATGGAAACAAGTCGTGCTAGCCCAGTTGTATAACAGTGCTTTAAATGAGTACAAATATCTGAACTGCCTGATGTGACCTGGTAATTTATTCCAAAGAACAGTAATGATTTGACACAAGAATGTCGCTCTTCTGCAGCCATGCCTCTTAGCTGTCAAGGTATTTGCAGAATGTCCAGATTTTCGCTTCAAATTTTTAGTCTGTTCCTCATAAAATTTGTGGTTTTCTGGCAAATCACTGAGGATCGATGTCACTAAATAATGGCATATATTTCAGCTTCATATCCTTCAGAATATCCATACTAACACAAATCTTGTTATTATAGCAACTTTCCAAGAGCAATATTTAAAATCTGTCCCTATTTTATTTTAGGTTTTGTCCAGATTTCTTGTGTTAAGAGGTTGAGAGGTATAAATAATACAACAAATAAAAGTCCTATGGTGGAGGCAACCATGCAATAATCAATAATGACCGATGCTACTGACATTAAAACCGGTTTATTGATGTGCATGGTTGCCTCCACCATAGTACTTTTATTCGTTGTATTATTTATATTTCATTGGTGTGAGGCATTTGCTCCATTGAGTGTCACATTCTGTTTTCAAGTTGAGAGGTATGTCTGCAGCCCTTAAATTAAGGCATGACAGTGCATGATTATGAGTTTTTAAAATTCCAGTATTGTTCAGGTATGACCTGTTCTCCCCAAATTATCTTTTTGGAATGATCAGAAAGCTTGACATAAGCTGGGATTTATAGGTAAGAGCTATAGAATTGTGCAGTACTTTATTTAAGGAGTTTGGTGCACAAGGCAGCTTACAGTTAATCTGACACGTACTAGCATTGTTTGAGGATCACTCACACCCTGTGCAAGGCTGATACTATGTACTATGAGCTGCACTATGTATTGTATGTCTTCATATCTCAACCATAATTTACTTCTGCTTGTTTCTACACTTTTAATATGAAGTTAGGGAAGGTGTAATCAGTTCTTTATAAAGTTATGGATTTAGTTACTATGGTTATTTGAATGTAGGATGTTAGATGATTTGTGCTAAATGACATTTGTAAATCCTCACTTATTTACTATGATATCAAGCTTTTAAGTGTTACATGTTCGTTTTAAATAAACGAGAAACACATAAAGTAAATTGTATACATCTGTATTTATATAGCTAATTACAGCTTTTTCTTCCTATATTTAGTTATGAGCAACAATACTAAATGTGGGTTTTGAGTGTTCATCTGCCTGAAAAGTATCTTAGCTGTTTTAATTGCTATATGCTTCGTAAAATCATGTTTGTTGACAAAATCATTAAAGAATCCTGCTTATGTTAAAACTACTGAAAAAGTTGTTCTTGTGAAAATAAAAGCCTTTCCAATTCAAACCTACTGCCACATGGATAAATAACATTTTCGCTGAGATAAAGTGGTGTTGATGTACATTCGTATTTGGCTATACCATCCACAGGAAATGAAAGGTTTCCTTTGGTGAACCTCTACATGGGGGGAGGTGCCTTGTTCAGAGACAGAATTATTTTGCTAAGTCCATTCTTAAAGCACAGGAAAGCAGATAAAGAAGAAAAGTGAATGTTATTCAGTTATGTTTGTTATTACTTTAGAGTAAATGTATTTCTTAATAAATGATTTAGGGGATTATATTTTATTTAAAACAAGTGTTCATTAAGTGGCAACACTAATCAGCTATTCTAATAAATGTTAAGACTGAATGATGAGATAGTGTATGTTCTGTAACATTTAGTTAATATGATGGGTGTGATAGCTGTTGTATTTTTCGGCTTCTCCCGGTAAGCGGTCGCCACAGCGGAACTCCGGTCAGCTAATGATTTACAGCAGATTTTTATGTACAACCTTCAACGAAGGTATGCCCATTCATGCATGTCTCCACACAGAAGATGCTTTAGCTGAGAATCGAACAGGACAACGTCTTACTGTGAGCCGACAACGCTATTACTATTATTTTTCTACCATTATTCATCTACTTAATTACTGTTAATTTGGTACTGATATTAAATTATATATACTTCTTCCATTGTAGGAAATGGACAAGTTAAGTTATTTATTTATTTATTTTTAAATGTGAGCCCTTCTGAAAAGTGAAAAGTTTTATGGGAGTGAAGCATAACTTAAAAATAAAAGTCATAGGTGCAGATGTACACATCACAGATATCAGAAATGCTTTGGTAGTGTGAGGAGGCAAGATGGGAGCAAACCTGTAGAATCAGTACTAGCTAAGCTCCAGTACAATCGCAATGTTTTTAACCTGCAAAGTATATAATCACACTCTTGTAAACATAAAAATCCAATATAGAACATTACTCTCTTATGAGCTATATACAAAATTGTAAAATATACTGTGAACTAACCTAGGAAAAGAGCTTGACTCGGTGGTTGCAGACATTCACGTGTTCTGCTATTCTGTGAGCTGACTGAGAGAAAATGAGAAAGAAATTGCATAAGCCAAGAAGAGTTTTTGTAAAAATGTTTAAAGGTTAATCTTGATTCAAGAAAGCTGCAGTGACAACAGGATTATTCTTTTCTTTTCTTTGTTTTGCATTGGGATTGTCACTGTTAATTGGCCTGAAGAATGAACTTCATTTTGACTGTAATCCCCCACGTGAACTGTCACTCTCAAACTATACAAAGAAAAATAAAAGGGGGAGAAAAATTAAAGGACTGTTGAAACACGTCAAAGTTAAATAAAGTCTTTATTTTGATAGATCTGAAGTGGTATTAAAAAAGATTGATTTGGTAGATGCAGACATCCACATGTTCTATTCTCTGATCTGTGTGGGAGAAAAGAAGAAAGGAAATATATAAATCATGAAGAGTCTTTGCAAAAACGCGTAAAGAATAATTTTGTTTTATGAAGACTGCAGCAACAACAGCAATCATCTTTTCTTTTCTTTATTTTGCCTTGGAATTGTAACCATTAACTGGCCTGAAAGAAGTGTTTAATTTCGACCATAATCCCCCATGTGAACTGTGACTGTCGAACTACTTAAAGAAAAAGTAAAAGGGGAAGAAAATTTTAAAAACTGTTGCAACAAGTCAAAGATAAATGAAGTCCTTTATCTGATGGATCTGAAGTGGTATTAATCATTACCTTTTATATTTTTTCTTTTGTAAAGAATAAATAAAATGAAAGTGCTTCTCCTTGCTTGAAATGAGGGCTCTGACTCTAGGGCCAAGATATACAAGCTTTGAGTATTCTGCAGGGTAAGGTGAAGGAAATAGCAATAAGGCGAACATGAAGTAAAGAAAGGAGGCATTGAAGTAAACCAGAGCTGAATTTGGACTAAACAAGTCTTTATCTGATGGATCTGAAGTGACTTAAAAAAGTTTGCCTTGGTAGTTGCAGACATCCGCGTGAACTGAGTGGGAGAAAAGAAGAGGAGAAATGTGTAAGCCAAGAACGGTTTTTGAAAAAAATGTTTAAAGGATAATTTTGATTTGAGAAGGCTGCAGTGACAACAGGAATCTTCTTTTCTTTCCCTCGTTTTCCTTTGGGATTGTCTTTGTTAACTGGCCCGAAGGAAGAGCTTTGTTTTAACCCTAAGTCCCCATGTGAACTTTGACTCTCGAACTATAAAAAGAAAAATAAAAGGGGGAGAAAATTTAAGAATTGTCGAAACAAGTCAAAGTTAAGTCTTTTATTTAGTGGCTCTGGAGCAGTATTAATCATTACCTAATATATTTTTTCTTTTATAAAGAAAAATAAAATAAAAGTGCTAGATCTTGTTTGAAAAGAGGGATCTGACCTGGGGGCCAAGATATACAAGCTTTTTGTATTCTGCACTGTAGGGGGGAGGAAATAGCAAATAAGGAGAATGTGAAGTAAAGGGAGGAGGATTTGAACTAAATAAGAGTTGAATTTGGACTAAACAAAATTGCATCTGTAGAAAATACATCTACATTAAAGGCAAATGACATATGCATGCTCTACTGTTCTCCAAACTAGGTGGGACAAAAGGAGAAGGGGAGTAAATGGGATGAGAAGAGATTCTGGAATATTGTAAGGATAATTTTGTTTTGAGAAAATAGCAATAAAAACAGGTATCTTCTTTTCTTTTATTTTTTTGCTTTACTTTGGAGCTGTCGCTGTTCAATGGTCTGATGGGAGAACTTCAATTCAGTTGTACATGCCCACATGAATTGTGACCCTCCATCTACATAAAGAAAAATAAAAGGGGAAGAAAATAAGAATTGTTAAAATAGGTCTCTGTTGAATTTAGGCTCTCATTTGATGGATCTGAACTGGTAATAAACACTACCTAATAAATATTCTTTAGGAAAGCTCTGGGAGCTTCTTTAAAGGGAGGAATCTGACTTTTTAGTCTTTTGATCTTTCTAACTTTCAAAACAATAAAACTACCTTGACAAAATATGCATACTATTCCCATTGCTATAAATCATAGGCCAGACTAGACATATTTCTAATATCTGGTATATTTCTAACTGCTGAAATTACTTATCAAGTAGAACCCAGTTTTTTCTCTGATCATGCTACAATTTATCTTAATATAAGCTGGTGTAATACTTGCAAACTAGGGCTAACAATTATAACTGGTCTTTAAATCCTAACCTGCTCCAGAAAGAAGATATTAAGACAGAGATTAGTTTATTTGATAATTTCATGAATAACTTCTCTTATTCTCAAATTCCTCTAGACATTCAATGGGTTGCTATCAAAACTCAAATTAGAGGGATATTTATAAGCAAAGGATCTTACTACAAACAAATCTAATAAATCAAAAGAGAACTTAATAAAAAAGATCTATAAAATAGAACAATAACTACATATAAAACATAATTCTGAGTTAATTGAACAATTACCCAAACTACAGAAATAACTTTAGTTACTTCATGCATGACAGCAAACACTACAAAGCAAAAACTTTGTCTAAATATTTGGAATGGGCCCAAGCTCATTCCAAATTTCTCACAAAGATTATAAATGCAAATAAAACTTTTTCCATAATAACTGAAATTTCATATAAGGATAAATCAACACTAGAGGAGAGATTTTACAAATATTTACACATTTATACTCCCAAATATATGGAGAACATACCTTTTCCTATGACTCTCAGGAGAAAGATCATTTTTTAAGTACCTTATCTTTTCCAAAAATGAATCAAGAACAACAGAACTGTCTTACTTTACCATTTACCCAACAAAAAATTCTACAAAAAAATCATCAGCCTTAAAAGAGGCAAATCACCTGGTCCAGCTGGCATTATTGCTGAATTCTATAAAACTTTCACTCCAGCAGTTTCAAAAGTACTTTTGTACTTGTTCAACTATATTAAGGAAAATTGCATTAAAAAGTTATACTTAAATAACTCTAAAACAATTTTCATCCCTAAGAGCAAATTTGATACTAAAAATCCTTTAAATTATAGGCTTATCTCCATTATAAATATAGATAGTAAAATGTATGCATCTTTATTACTGAACAGACTGAAAAGAATACTTCCTAATATAATCTCTTCTTACCAATCTGGTTTTATTTAAAATAGACAAACCTATGATCATACACTTACAGTGGATACTTTATTCACTTTATCCAAACATCATAACAATTCAAATTTTCTGTTAGCTTTAGATGCCACTAAGGCCTTTCATTAACTTACTTTAGACTTTCTTTTCTCTATTATGCTTGAATTCAATATTCCAAAATCTTTTATTGAATGGATCAAAGTTCTATACACTAATTCATATACATTATGCATAAATAAAGCTTCTTCCTCACCAATAAAAATTATTAAGGGAACAAGGCAAATATATCAGTTATCTCCTTTTCTGCTCAATATTTATATAGAGCCATTATTTATTTTGATACTACAAAAAACTTTTCACCATATCCCTGAAATTTACAATACTCAGATACCACTAATGGCTTTTGCTAATATTCTAAATCTCTATTTTTCTTTGCCTAATACTGACTTACCAAAAATCTTGCAGTCTATTAATACCTTCTGTAAATTCTCCAACTCTAAAGTGAATATAACTAAATCTTCTATTTTTTCCATTAAACCCAGAATATAATCTGATTAACTACTTTCCTGATATAAAAATTAAAATAAGTGATTCGTTTAAATATTTGGACATTAACTTTTGTCATGATCATATTCTTTTTTACCAAAAGAACTTGAGAAAAGTTTGGAACATTATACAACAGGATATCCTTAGATGGAACAAACTTAATCTTTCTCTTTTATCCAAGGTTGCTATTATTAAAATGAATATACTCCCCAGATTATTATTCCAATTTAATGCTTCAGATATTAAAAATCCAAACAATTTTTAAGAATTTTTCTACTAGTATATCAGCATTTCTTTGGTTTTCAAAATCTACTAGGATCAGTTATCAAAATCTCACATATCATAAAAATATTGGTGAATTAGCCTTATCAGACTTATTATGATATAATTAATGCAGGAAAACTGATAGCAGACTGATAGTAATTGCAGAATTTAACCAACTTCAAGATAAATGGACTCCATTATAGGTAAAACTGTGGCATAACTCTATGTATAAATCTCAGTGTAATCACATAGCTTTACCTTTTCTAAATAAAAATAACCTTAAAATTTTTAAAATCCATAAATTTCTAAAGCATTTAACTAGAATTTTTCAAGATTTGTTGATTACTCTTGATTTAAAATAGTCAATGATGTTATTCCAGACATTACATGTCAGTCCTAATATAAAGTTAAATAACCTGATGTTAAATTTAACAGATTACCTCCTACTTAAAGATAAAGTTATCTTTGACTTCGTCAGTTATAAAAAAATCTTTGATTGAAGAAATGAGAATTGCTCTTAACATCCCTAAAAGTTATTTTGTCATACTAAGGCAAATTAAAGAACTTATTTATAATCTCTTAGAGAAAACAAAAATCTATGAAAATAATATAAACATATACAAATTATTAAGGGCAGCATTTACTTCCAAAAAGAAAACATCAAATGTATATAAAATAATTATGTCAACTAAATATCAAAATTATTTCATTTATTCTAAATATTGGAATGAATTAAACCCTTTAATTTTATTTAATCAAATATCTCACTCTATTCAATTATTACTAAAATTATTACATTTTAAAAAAATGGTTTATACTCAGCTAGTGATATTAAATAATACCTATACAACTCCTGATAGAATTAACAAATTCTTCCCTACATCATCCCCTGGCTGTTCAATTTGTAACCATCAAAAAGCAGGCATACTTTATATATTTTGGAGTTGCATATACTCATATAAACTTTGGTGTTCTCTTAAATTCAGGCTGAAAAAAATGGGATATGAGAAATCTACTCTAACCTGGGAATTTACATTACTTCATATATCCCCTTCCTGGTTTAACACAATTTGATTTACATACTAATTACCTTTTTTCATTGGTTAATACTCAAAATTGGCTTGACAGAACAAAACACAATATGGGATGGATTTAAGCAAATGGCAGTAAAGTATTTATCAACACAGAAATGAATAGTATCTAAGTCTAATAGACATTCTTATTGTACTGGGAAACGCGTTATATTCTATATTAATTTTGACTGGAAAGAGGAATAGGGACTCAGCACTTTGTATATAGTTGTTGTTATTGTTATTTTGTTATTTACAACAGTTTTTTTCCTTCTTCTTCTTTCTCTTTTTTATGATCAGTCACTAATGGCTGCAAGTTTATCTGTTGAATAGAAAATGTTGGGAAAAAATAAATGCTTTGGTATTGTATAGATCTGTGATTTTGACTTGACATTTCACAGCTGAGCTTCACCTCAAATTCTTCTCATTTTTTAGCAGTAGCTTTACAGACTCAGGAGATAATATAATAATGACTGCAGCTCTGCATATGCTGGGTGTACTTGAGAATTCAATGTGTGGTATTACATGCATATGTGGAATGTAACCAATTAGTTATGTACTCACCATAACGTCAGATGTATGTGGTCCATCTCATCTACATTCTTAACTGACAGGTTTGGAGCTGAGAATCGGCTCCGACTCGGCCGCTATTTACTAGCTCAAAGTCTCTGATTGGCTGGGCTAGCCCTAGTATCCCAAGATGCACCATGCCCACACCCCCAGATCTTGTTTGCCAACAATATAACAGAGTGGCATACTCAACCTCCTAGAAATAACACAAGGAGGAAGAGAGAAAAAATAACATCCTCAGAAAGGTCTAAGAACATAATCTCCTCCAAGTCCAACAGGTCGGGGGATGGTGGGCAGGTACGTAAGAATGTAGGCAAGATGGACCACATACATCTGACGTTATGGTGAGTACATAATTAATTGATGTAATGTGGTCCTATCTCACCACATTCTTAATTGACGGGACAGCGTCCCTAGCACCTACATTCTGGGAGGCTCACTGACAACACTCCTGAGCACCGTGGAACCAAAGGAAGCCTGGTCTCTAGACACCAAATCAAGCTTGTAATGAGAAACAAAGGTGTGCGGAGAGGACCAGGTGGCCGCAGCACAGATGTCATCCAAGGAGAGCCTAGCATGAAAAGCTACTGATGCAGCCATGGCCCTGGTAGAATGAGCCTTAACTGGGAAAGTTAAATCTCTGCCTGCTGATGCATAAATAAAGGAGATACAGTCATTGATCCATTTAGCAATAGTACCTTTAGTCACAGGCCTACCATTCTTGTTCTCTGAGAAGGACACAAACAATTGATCTGATTTCCTGTGGGGTTGTGTCCTGTGCAAATAAAACTTTAGTTGTCTATGAACATCCAAATGGTGGAATTTGAATTCCGCTTCATTTGAAAAGTTTGGAAAGAAAACTGGTAACTCAATGGACTGGTGAAGACAAAAGGTAGAAGATACCTTAGGAAGGAAAGAGGGGTTGAGTCTCAAGGAAAACCTATCCTTATGGAAGACCAAATACAGGGGCTTTATGGAAAGGGCCTGAAGCTCTGATACCCTTTTGGCTGAAGTAATGGCGACCAGAAAGGCTGTCTTCCAAGACAAATATTTTAATCCACAAGTGTCAGCTGGTTCAAAGGGGGTAGAAGTTAAGATTTGAAGCACCAAGCTTAAATCCCATGGTGAAACTGGTTGTGAAATGGTGGACGGAGTAACCAGGCTCCTTTCAGGAAGGCTTTGCAAAGTTTATGGCCCATAAGGGAAGGTTCATGTGAGACGTGAAAGTTAGAAATGGCCGTCAGCTGTACCTTAATTGTGGAGGTAGCAGAGCCCTGTTTGAAGAGCATAGCCAAAAAATCTAATACTGCCGACAAGGGGGCTGTGAAGGGATCTAGATTGTGTGCTTCAGCCCAGATAGCAAATCTTTTCCATTTGCTAGAGTATAGTTTTCTGGTAGATGACTTGTGGGAGGATGACAGAATATGCAACACCTCAGGTGAAAAGGAATGTAGTCTAACTAAGGATGGAAGTGGAGCAGCCAAGCTGTCAACCTGAGGGTTCGTAGGGATAGATGGAACTGACCCGACTGATGAGTCAATAGGTCTGGTACTGGTTCCAGAGTCCAAGGGCCGTCCACTGTATACTTCTGAAGAAAGGGGCACCAAATTTGATGAGGCCAATATGGTGTGATAAGAATCATCTTGCTTCCCAAGGAAGCTGCCTTCTGAATCACTCTTGATAATAGAGGGAACGGAGGGAAGGCATAGAGCAGACCTGGGGGCCAGTCGTGGGCTAGGGCATCCCTGGGTGACTCCCCCAGTGGGGGGATCAGAGTGAAGTACCTGCTGCACTTGGCATTGAGGGGGCTGGCAAACAGATCACTGCAAGGTTGACCCTACCTGGAGAAGATCTGAGTTGCAACTCGGTTGTTCAAGGACCACTCGTGAGGCATCAGAATAGCTCTGCTTAGCCTGTCTGCTATCACATTGGACTTCCCCGGAATGTGCGTTACCACTAGAAAGTGTTGGGAAGACACCACCCAGTTTCACACTCTCATGGCCTCTCTGCAAAGGGGATAGGAACTGGTACCACCCTGCTTGTTTAGGTACCAGATGACTTACATTCTGTCAGAAAGAATAGCAATCGTCCCCTTGGGAAGAGAGCTCTGAAGTGCTTGCAACGCTAGAAGCACTACTCTCATTTCCAGGACATTGATGTGAAAGTGTACCTCGTGATCTTGCCATGTGCCCTGGACCATTCTGCTCAGATAATGGCCACCCCAACCTATCTGGGAAGCGTCCGTGGTCACCGTGGCCGTAGGAGACAGGGGAGTCAGTGGTCTCCCTATGTCTAGATTGGATGACTGAAGCCACCAATGTAGGTCTTGTCGGCATTGTTGCATGATGAGAATGGGATAAGACAGAGGAAACTCCTGAAAGGACCACTGGACCGAGACCAGCCACTGGAGGATCCGCATATGTAGCCTGGCTAGCGGTACTAGCATGATGGTAGCCGCCATGGACCCTAGTAGTTGAAGAGCAAGTCTTACTTGGATTTTCTTGAGGGGTAGTAAGGCTAACACCTAAGCCTGTAGCACTTTGATTCTTTCTGTTGGAAGAAAGGCTCTCATTTGGATGGAGTCTAGCTCTGCGCCGATAAATGCAACATGCTGTGATGGCCGCAACACAGATTTTTCCCAGTTGAAGGTAATCCCTAGGTATTGGTCCACTGTGATGGTAGCCTTCGTGGCTTGAACAAGTAGATGCCTGGAGGGGGCGGTGAGAAGCCAGTCATCCAGATAAGGAAAAACCTGGAATCCTTGACTTCTCAAGTGGGCTGTCACCACTGATAAGCATTTGGTAAACACCCTGGGGGCTGTGGTGAGACCAAAAGGCAGAGCACGAAACTGGTAGTGACTGGCTCCCAACCAGAAGCATAGGTGACTCCTGGATGCCTTGTTTATCTTGATGTGGTAATAAGCATCATTGAGATCTATGGAGCACATCCATACTCCTTTTTCCAATAAAGGGAAAATGGACTGAAGAGTGACCATTCGGAACTTGGACTTCAGTACAAATTGGTTTAAACGACTGAGGTCCAGAATGGGCCTCAGGTCCCCTGTCCTTTTTGGTACCAAAAATAATCTTGAGTAAGTTCCTGATCTGATCTGGTCTGAGGGGACTGGTTGGATGACTCCTTTTTCCAGCAGCTTTGAAACCTCTAGTGCTGCTTGATCTCTTTGACTGGGTGGAACATCTGGGATTTTTCTGGATAGGGGAGGGGGTGTAAGAAAGGGAATGGTGTAACCTCCGGTAATTATCCGGAGCACCCATTTATCCTGAGTGATACTTTTCCAGGCTAGAGGATGCCTTGAAAAACGGCCCCCAACTGGCTCCGGAGTAGCACAGTCGGGCAGTCCCTCAGGGATGTTGGTAGGAGGATCCACAAAATGATTCACGGCCTCCTGAGTTGTGGGGGCCTCCTCCGCCTCTAGGGCGGTGCCTTCCAGAGTAATTCTCCCCTCCTCTGCCCCTGGAGGGGGGGGTCACCATGCTCGATGGGGAAAGACTTCTGAGACTTCCTGAACCACATCTTGCCTCCCCTCCGTGCCTTGGGATAAGGCCTAGAGGGAGGCAAGAAAAGGGCCCCTACGGCAGACAAAGTCTTACCCTCCTGCTCACATCTGGTGAGAGTGTCTTTCACTTTGGGGCCAAAGAGGGAGGACCCATCGAAGGGGGCGTCATTGAAGGAAGACTTGAAGGCTTCCGTGAAGTGACACAGGCCCATCCAGGCTTGACTCCTGAGGGCTACGCCTAAGCTAGCTGCCCTACCCGCTCCTTCGGCTGCATAGGATATGAGCCTCATGGATGAATTGACAATAGAGGAAAGGGTAGACAACTGGGCATTGACCGTCTGATTTACCGCCTCATGCAAGTTACCCGCCAGGGTATCTCCCAGTTCCTTAAGGAGATCTCTTTGGAGCCTAGTAAAGTGGCAAAGATAGTTCAACGACCATAAAGTAAAGGTCGCTGAAGACAGGGTATGCTTCCCATACCGATCCATACTTCTGGACTCCTTGTTAGGAGGATGAACGGAAGCAGAAGGTTCTGCAACTTCTTGCTGAGTGGCAGATGCCACCACCATGGCATCTACAGGAACTCCTTTAGGTAGGAATTCTTTCTCCAGTTGTGCAGACAGAAACTTGTTTGGGCAGCTGGGCACCGGTTCCACGGAGTCAGGGTGTTCCCAAACCCTTCGACAAATAAGGTCTAACAATTTGTCGAAGGGAGGAGACACCCAGGAGGTGGAAGGTCGGGCTCCGAAGGCTTTGAGGAGGACCGACTCATCCTCAGATGGGGATTTGGAAGGCCAGTCACCTCTTTGCCTTAAAATCTCCAGAATATCGGAGAATGAGACCTCATCGGATGACTTGGGGGACCCTTCTACGTCATCGAGGTCGGTATCAGAAGTGATGGACTCATTCAGGGAGCCAACGTGCTTCCTCTTGTACGACTTCTTTCTGGGAGGATCCTCAGGCGATGAATCTGAAGGACCCTCAGAAAGCTGGGGGCCATGTATGGAAATATCCTCGGGCCTTCGAGCACCGCTGGCATCAGAGGCTCCAGTCCCAGTGTCAAAGGAAGCAGTAGCTGATTCGAGTGAAGTCACTGAAGACCTGGCCAGTGCGCTCCTCATGGTCTCGAATGCAGGTCCACTGGAATCCGAGGACCGACCCGTCTCCGAAACCACAATCGGAGTCGTGGTTCCCTTAGCCAAGGCACCAAGAGGGAGACGTGGAGCCGAGGGATGAGGCCCCAATGTATCCCCCTCGGGTCCGACCGAGGAAACCCGGGTGCCACAACCAGAAGATGGAGTCGAAAAGGTTGGAGCCGAGGTCGGAGCCGAAAGGCCTAACGGGGGTATTGGCGTCGACCCCAGGACCTCACTCAATGCAAAACACCTCGGCTCCGATGACAAAGAGGTGCCCAGAGGAGGGATAATCGGAACTGACAAGAGGGAAGGCTCCGGAGCCGACTGGGCTAGAGCGGAAAATAACCTGGCTAACACCAGCACCTGAAGGAGCCTCTGCACCACTCTATACACATCCGAATCCGATAACCTGGAAGACTTAGAGGACACCGAAGGTGGTCGAGATATCTTACCCAGAGAATCCAGATTTAAACTAGCAGAAGGGATCAGAATCGGCTCCAAGAGAATCGGAACCAAAGCTGGCTCCAGTGTCACAGAAACCTCCTGCGGCGCCGATAACAATGGAGCCGAGGAAGCTGACTCAGACACAGGAATTTCTTCCCTAGGCTCCAAAGCCAATGGAGCCGAGGAAGGTGGACCTGTCTTCAATATCTTCTCCGATGGCTCCGAGGAACTAGACGGAGCCAGAGATCTCTTTTTTGGTTTAGATTTAGATTTCCCACTAGTGGAGGCAGACTCCAAAGCTTCTTCAAAGGCAGGTTTGACAAGGCACCTGAGAATCAATTTATTTTTCCTCTCTTGCAAGACTCTAGAACTAAAGGAGTGACAAACACTAAAAGATTCTTGCAAATGAATAGCACCCAAACAATACACACAGATGGCATGGCCATCTGTTAAAGGCATCTTATAAGAACATTTGGCACACTTTTTAAAACCAGAAGGCTTATGCTCCTTCTGATCTTTGCCTGACATGGTAATTCACAATAAACCACACACAAGATAAGGAAGGCAGGAGGAAGGGACTCTAACTTAAAAGTCCCATCAGAGTTGACAGACACAGGAGAGGACTAAGGCCCTCTAACTTAAACAGGCCTAGCCCGTCAAACACAAGGATACCACAAAAAAACTTAAACTAAGCTAGTTGAAGGAAGGGGCTCTAACTTAAACGCCCCTACAGACGTAACAGACACAGGAGAGGCTAAGGCCCTCTAAATTAAATGGGCTTAGCCCGCCAAACACAAGGAATCCACAAACCAAAAAAAAAAAAAAATTAACTGAACTAGTCGCAAAACACAGGATACACTCAACGTAGCTGTAAGAACAGCTTTTGACAGAAAGTTTAGAAAAATAAGCTAAAAAAACAGTTTAAATAAGGTACTTAGCCACAGCCAAGCTCGAGACCACGTCTGTACACTACGTGCGGCAAACGAGATCTGGGGGTTTGGGCGTGGTGCATCTTGGGATACTAGGGCTAGCCCAGCCAATCAGAGACTTCAAGCTAGTAAATAGCGGCCGAGTCGGAGCCGATTCTTGGCTCTGAACCCGTCAGTTAAGAATGTGGCGAGATAGGACCACATTACATCAAATGTTTATTGGCTGTGGATAGTGTGTCTTAATTTATTTGTAAGAGTATGCATGGTAATGTGACTATTCAAGGGATTTGCTGTTCATGAGATAATAAATGGTAATTTAATTTATGCTAGATCAGTATGTGCTCCAATAATTTTCAGATATTTTTTCCAGTGAGCAAAAATAAATAAATAAGGCCAACTCTTTAATGCAGGGAACTTTTTTTCAAAGTCATGCTTTCCTCATACCATTTCCTACTGGTTATAATGACTGTTATTTTACCTTTATGTGTAACTTTATGTTACTGGTAACTTGCTTGAAAGTTGGCCATACTTTGGACTTGTTTTTCCAGCTTGGTGCTTCTACTTTTTGTGATGTGGTGGTTCAACCTGTCTCATGATTATGTCACTTTTTTCTACAGTTCTAAGTTGTCATACCTGATGTATAGCACTGATCTTGAGAGGTAGAATGCAGGGAATGCCATTTAATGACAGATGATTCATTTTCTCTCACTTTCCAGCAATTCTTCCCAGTGTCCAGTGCTAGATACAGATTACCTGTCCTATACTATGGCCATATCTTCATGGCTTTGTCTGTTTGTTTCGTGATGTGTCTGAACTGGCAGCTTCAATTTTATTATAGTTCTTCAGTCTAAATGCATTTTACATACAGCAAAGTAAAACAGTCAATAATATTGGTGATCAATTAGCAAGAAATACTTCAACATGTAGAGTTACTTTAAAGCTAGCCTAAAACAAACAGTGGTAACAGAGTTAAGTCAAATTCAGCTGCCAGGTAATAGAGCATGATCTGACCATAAAATAGTCTTTTAACAATACTCAATATAGTCCAAAAGTTCCAGGCAAAAGCATGACAAGAATGTTAGATTCAAACAACTAGGTCTAAGTCAGATGCTCAAAACAAGCATCCAGTGCAAAAACTGAAATGCAATGGAAACTCTAGCACTTTGACTCCAATGCAACTTGTTGAGTCAACAGTTAAGTAGCAAGATGGTGGCAGTGGCTGCCAGACCATTGGAGCTGCTACTTTGTCTTGGTCTTGTTTGGAAAATCTGCTTGGTTTACTCTTTGTTGAGGTTTACTTGAAGTTGAAGCTAGTTGTCAACTTGCAGGGATTTTTGGCTGCATTTTCTGTAGTTCCTGTAGACAGAAAATACTGTTGAAGTTAAAGCTGCAGTTGGAGTTAGCAAAGTTACCATTGCGAAGAACCTGTGGATATCCTGTGGACATTTAAGAATCTGCTGACTGTGAGGATGGTCCAGTACAAAGATGGAATACGCTGTTAGGATATGGTTCATGTTAGTATTGTTATTGTTGGAAACTTGCCTTTCAGTTTGTTTACTGAACTTGTAGTCTATCAACCTGCCTGACTCCTTGATTACAGAGTGAGCGATGCCATTTTGTATTTGGACATGGATTGTGCTAATGACAGTTTTTAGTGGAAAAGATGAACATTTGACTTGTTCGTAGACCGTATGGTTTGCTGACCTGCCTGACTCATTGAAAGTTGATTGCTTTTTTTGAAGAATTATTGCTTTTATACAATCCTTCTTAGTTTTCATTTCCTCATATTTTATGGGACTTTGAAGTGAAATTATGTTGCTCAGAATTCAGTTTACGACCAGCATATCAGCTTTTTGATATAGTTTTAATGTCTAATGTGGACCTTACTCATTTGATTGTGGTATTGCCTGACTTGTGTTGCATTCTAAATCTGAAGTTTATTAATTTTAGTTACCAGTCCCCTGCTTTCAAGCTATTTTTATAAGGGTAGTTAAATTTTATTTTTTCTTGGAAATTATAATGTTTCGTGGAGAAGAATTGTTTCTCAGAAGATTTCTATTTTCTGTACACGCAGCTGTTTATTTTCTGGTTATTTTGTTGTTTGTTTTTCATTTTTATGTGAATTTGTTGTGCAGTGGAAAAAAGTACTATAAAAAAGTTGAAATTGATTCTGAACAGTGACCCTGCAGAATGAAATCCAGTCCGACAGGTGTCAGAAAAATCATTTCCAAAATGAGACATTGAGTAGTATCTCCAAAAACTCCAACTGGGACCCTGCACATAGAAAAGAAAAGTTCTTGATGCCAGGACATGGCAACAATGAATACAAGGCATTGCCATAGCAACTGCAAATAATAACCAAAAACAAGCTTACACATTTGTCAAGGCTTGGAATCCTTTGGTCTAACAAAACTCAATCTTCCCAAAAGTTCAGCAATTAAAATAGCAAATTTATAAAGAAGCCAAGTAAATTTAGAGTACTCTGAGGATACATATCAGAATAACAAAAATAAAAGTCCATGTTTTGTCTGCAGGAAGCCAACTTCTCCCATCTTTGGACATGTTCATCTTCCACATTCCATGTGATCCATGGTGTGATACTAACCACCATGAAATAAGAAGGTGATGGTAGAGGTCTGGACATATTCTGCCATGTCAAATGTCAGATTTAGTACTGTGTTGCTTGCCAAGTGGAGTTATATTATAAAAAGACAGGGTTCCTGTCTAGAAAGATCTCTCCTGCATCAGCTCGACTAGCTGCATTCTGCACTTGACAGTTCTGCAGTTGCGGTTGACAGCTGATGAATCCAGCCTGCCTGGCCATCCATTGACTGTCTTCATCCAAAGAATGTGAAATAGGTGCTTGATGCTTTCCAGCTGATTTTGCATCTTTGAGTGTACCTTTATCTTCCACAATAAGCTCAGGAGAGAATTGCATTCTCCATTCTAAGTGTCTGTCCTGGTTGTTCTGTAAGTTTCTGAATTTAGAGTACCTCAGTCTCATTTCAGTGGTTTCAAGTATGCAAGTGTTACCAACAGGACTAATAACTGACAAAACTGACTCTTGCATTTCTTAGATGTACTGGGCCTGTTGATTTATCAGATAGTTAAATCATTTTTGTGTGCTGGAATCTTTCCAAATATGTTAAAAGATGGGCTGGTATACCTTTTTTGAAGAAACATTCTCACAATCCAAACAGTTTTGATAACCACCAATGTCTCTAACCTTTAATTTATTGAGAAGTTTATTTTGTTGCAGGTTCATTCACGTTTGCATATTATCAACTTCCTGATGCTTTGCAGTCTGGTTTTCACACTATGCATTGCACTGAGGCAGCCCTTACTTTGGGTGTGGATGATCATCTAATGGGGAGAAATCAAAGTTATCCTGTCCTGGTCCATCTTGATTTGATACAGTAGACTCCCAAATCTTTCTTAACCATTTATAGACTTTCTGTGGGGTTGTAGATCCTGGTCTAGACTGATTTGCCTTCTACATTCCTGTGTAAATTCACCTGGTTGTTTCTGCCATTAATACGTTGTCCAGTTACCAAGTCATCGCTGGTGTCCCATAGAGTTCCATTTTGGGTCCTTTGCTTTTTAACATATATGTTTCCTTGGGGATCTCATTAGGAGGAAGTGAGTTACAATTTTACCCCTCCTTCCTGCAGGACTGTATGTCTGTTGGGCATCTGTGGATTCACTTGGCAAGCACCTGAAATACATTCATAACTGGATGAATTATAATCACCTTAAACACTACCAAGACAGCGATCACAGCAATTCACGTCACTTTAAGAAATTCAGACTATCTGGTTTTAACTCCCATCATGGCTTTCACCATGGTTTATGTCCATGATATAAATGGGCTGAGAAGGTAAGATATTTTGCTGTAGTTATTGACAGCAGATTGACACTGAATGACAAGTTGTCTTTTGTGTTAGATCATCTTGTTTTCTTCTGTCAAATGTTGCCGACATTAAACATCTGCTGCTACTGCAAGATGTCTCTGGGGTTGTGCATGCCCTGGTCTCTACTGTAAACTATTGCAACTCCTTATATCTAGAGCTTTCAGGTACATAACTTGTGCAGGTGCAGCTGATACAGAATTTCATAGCCAAATTAGTTACTTCTCCAGTTCAGTGGTTTCTGTCCTGTCTGCCTTTTCATTCATGAATTACTTTCAGGGTGAATGCTCTGGTGTTTCTGTTCCTGCAAGATATTGGTTTCCCCTATATGAAAGAGCTTCTGGCCCCATACAACATTATTTAATCCTTGACTTCCTCTTCCTTTGGGTAGTGAAAGACCTTAAAATGCATTTAGAAACTTTGGGTCTCTATTCCTAAGTACCTCACCACTGGAACCTTTTTCCACAGTAGATGAAAGAGATTGACATGGTAAAGTCTTTTAAAAGTTTCCTAAAGACTTATATTTTCATAGTGGCCTATGATCTACGGTTTACTGTAAATATTCTGGACTATTCTAGACTTTACCTGAGCATTCCTAAACACAGTCTATAATTAATTACCCATAACACATTAACCTTAACATTTTCAAATGAAACATTTACCTATGAAAATATAAAAATGTACCTGTACAAAGACTTCCAGAATAAAGAGTAAAATAAATTGAATAAAAGCTTATTCCTAACATATTTACTTTCACATACCTACTGCAGTTAATTTAAACAAGCTGCCCAGAAATCTCTTCACTCACTACTCAGAAAAATATTTCTCACCCTTTCAAAATCCATCTGCCCTTCTGTAATCACAGATTCACCACTTAGTCCATGATTCTGTGATCCTCTCTATAACCATCTCACGTCTCTTCTACTCTTTTCTATAGCTACCTGTATTGTAAATAGTATGTTGACTGTGATAACTGCTTCGGTGTAATTATCTTATTCAGTCTGTATTGCCACCTTCCTCTGTGTGGTTTCCCTACCTTCAACTGTTTTTAACAGCTCCTGTGATTCCTGATGTTTGATATTTTCCAACTATTCGACATTTGTAAATAAGTACTATGTTTAAGGCTTTTTCTTGTCAACCTTAGGCTGGAACTGAAATAGGCCCACTAAGATCAGTATTTTACCCCCGTTGACGGAAAAGCAAGGTAACCAACAAAAAAGCAAAAAGTTATAATTTTACATTATGCAGTCTTATTCATATTGTTCTTACTGTAATGGTCTTAAGTAATAAGCACCTTTATAATCATGGATTTTATTGGATAAAATAATGTTGATAGGATTTCTAATATTTTAGTTGGTTATTGTGATGTTGTTTCCTTTTGTGATGTTTAAAAATTTAACATAAATTTACACATGTCTGAAGTTCTCATCTCTTACTACAAATGAAAGACTTAATATTAAAAGATTCTTCTTATTAGACCTTTATTGGCATATTTCCTTGTTTTTCCTTACTGTTTCACATGAGGGAGAACAGTTTTTGCACATTCTTTTCTTGTTTGTTTGTCTGTTTGCTTAAGTTAACGCAAGTAAGGGGGACGTTAAGGTATGCTGATTGTATCTGGTGTCCCTTATCATTTTCCACTGTATCATTAAAAGTTTGTTACACCATTTTTTTAAATTAATTTCATTATTTTATTTTGAGAAGAACACAACTATATAAAAACAAAGTATCTATTACTAATTATCATGTCGTATGAAAGTATTTCATTAGGAATTTAATATCTCTATGTATATGTAAAATATGTGGTCTACTATTACTCCGCATACACTATGACACACTTATTTCAACAAAAACACATTGTCAACACATTGCTGTGAAGCTAATCCTCAGAATATGCAAAACAAAATATAGTGTTTTTTGCAGGGGGGCATATATACTCTTTATGCTGCTTTGAATCTTACAATGATGACATTGCCTTGTACTGCAACTGTCTCAAAACAGTGAGCATAAAGTTACAAATACTTAATGTTACCTCCATCATCACTAATTTATTTTTAATTAAACTGCAAGCACTTCCGGGGCAACTTAATTGCATGCAAACCTTTCTGGTAATTATTTGTCAGCATCTGATCAATTCTTTATGGAAGCATCTGAAAGGCCTGTGTCTGTAGTTGCAGAACCAATGTTTACTATGTAAACTTCTGGATTACATGTTCATAAACAATTGTTTTATGTTAGCCTGAATATCATGCAGATGATTTAATGTCTTATTTCACTGCATTTCATAAGGTGTATCTGGCTATGTAGACTTTAGTTTATAACTCCTAAAACGTATCTGCTCTTGATTAGGTTCATAGATTAGTACTAAGCTAACTGCCATTGGGAGCCATTTTAAGCCTAGCCAATTATCCCTTGCGAGACTCAAACCCTGCACCTTGTGTTTGTAAGGCAAACACCTTAACCATTAGGCCGCCCTCCCAACTAAAAATCTTTCCCCTTTACTTTGCTTCCCCTATTGCCCGTAAATTTTTTACATTAATAAAATACAACAACAATGGTTCCAGAGTTGGAGATTATTAAGAAAAGTTAAGCCATTTGTATGCTGTACATCTCAACATCTTAGAGCAAGAAATCTGGGTAAAGTCATAAATAATGGGGGGGGGGGGAGACAAAGAACATAAAATAGGGACAGTTGTTAAATATTGCTCTTACAAACTTAGAAAGCTGATAGACTAACAGATTTTGCATTGCCATGAATTTTTCTGAAGGAAATGAAGCCTGAAACTCAAATGTCTGTCATTATTTTTCTGACGATTTGCCAGGAAACCACAATTTTATGAGAAACAGAACAAAACATGATGCAAAAATCTGGACATTCTGTGAAAATCTGTAGGGGGAGAGGTATGGCCATTTGTATCTTTCTTACTTTTCCCATTGCATTCTTGAAGTCAAGGTCAGGGTCATCAGGGATTTGTACTACCATAGTTATATTTAGAAACACTTGGTATAATGGATAAGGGCTTCACCTCCCATGCACAATGTATAATTTTCAATTCTTACCTCTGGCCAATGCCTGTGTGGAGTTTGCATGTTCTCCTGTGTCTCTGTGGGGTTTATCCCGACACCTTAGAAACATGCTGGGTGTTTCTACCTCATACTCACTCAAGAATGGAGTTGTGGGCAATGGCAAAGACTTTAGACAGTGTCTATCAAGGGAAGAGTTACATAGACCAAATGCTTTGGGTATCAACTGTGGTGCTCAGAATATTGTACATCGACTGTGTGCCATATCACGGTAGATGCTCAACACTGTAAAAATTGGCTGTAGGTGATTTGGTTGCATTGATGATTGGGTATTTGCTGGTGATAAGTGGGTTGACGACCCAGTCTACACTGTCATATGTCAGGGGCCCATGCTAATAGTTGGAAGGGATTATGTGCCTCTGTTGGCCTGAGTGTGTGCAGTTCATAAAGACTAGCAACCCTGGGCCAATAAGCTACTGGCTGGCTGGTGTCCATTTCATAAACTTGAGTTACCTAGGCTAGATCTGTTAAGTGAAAGCTGGATGTAAAACCAATCAACCTGCCAATCATGAGCTAGGGATTGCTACACTTAGTTATAGGTTCACTCACAGGATGAAGCTTGGACGTGGATAACATGATGGTAAGGAGAAAGCTGGACAATATATGTACCCAGGAGCCAAGATGAAAGGGCAACAAAGTAACTTGGCTAGGGATCTAGATAGGAGGAGGACAGACTGAAAATGGTGTGGGAATTGTGGTGAGGGAGAGGTTTCAGAAGACAGTGAGGGATGTCATCAGAATTACTGACAGACTCATGGCAATCAGATCCAGTGTAAGGGTAGCGCACTATTCATAATCTTGGGAATGTGAGTTGGTGTTGGTAATGTGAGGCCAGAATGTATATGTTAGGACATATGGAACAAGATATGAAAACTGCCTGGGTCTATATGGGTG
The DNA here is from genome assembly GCF_019279795.1 of Protopterus annectens. Lineage (NCBI taxonomy): Eukaryota > Metazoa > Chordata > Ceratodontiformes > Protopteridae > Protopterus > Protopterus annectens. The sequence goes on along the minus strand of NC_056744.1, from coordinate 636,171,901 downwards.
AGGTAACAGAAATAAAGAACAACAGGCCATTCTAAACTTCTGTCTGGCAAATGGCTTGATGGTGGCCAGCACATGATTCGGCAAGATAGACAGTTACAAGATCACATACAAGTGTGATTAACATGCAACTCAGGTAGACTTCATCCTAGTAAAGAAAAGGCATTGTGCTAGAATCAGTGATTGCAAAATCATCTGCCAGTTAAACCGCTGGCCACAGCATAAACCACTGGTTGCCTCAGTCAGCTACAAGCAGTGGTCAGAGAAGGCTCTAAGGTCACCAGAGACTAGGCCGAATTCCAGGAAGTTGACTGGAGAGAAGGCACATAAGTTCAAGGAAATACCCAGAGTTCTAGCACCTCAGGAAGAAGAGGAAGTAGGTTTAGCTGAAGAAGAATGCAGTGCCTCAAAACAGCATGTGTGAGGACTACAAAACCGATATGCAGCCAAGCCATGCACAGAAATACAGTAGAAAAGGAACGTTGGTGGTGGAATACAAAAGTCCAGGAAGATGTCAAAAGAAAGAAGTAGTTCAGAAAAAAGTGGGAGATAGAAAAGTTGGACCAGGCTAGGAAGGAATACTGGTTCATTAACAAAGCGGCTAAGAGAATGATTTCAATAGCAGAGAACAAGGCACCAGAAGCAATCTATCACCTTCTGGAAAGTGACTCAGGAAATGGCACAGATAAACTTAAATAGACTGCAAGGCAAAGACAGAAAGATAAAGAACATAGTCATCAGATACCCTTCATAAGGGATGCCAGCAACAACCTGCCCACCAGTCAACTGGACATCAAAGGCAGATGGAAGAAGTATGTCCAAGAACTTCTGAGTGAAGAAAGCCCTACAGAAGCTGTACTGCCATAGACGCAACCTATGGTTAAAGAATAAGAGGAACCCAACTAAAAGGAAGTAAGAACAGTATTAAGGAAAAGGAAATAAAGGAAGGCAACAGACTGAGATGAAGTCATGGCAGATATGATTAAGATGCTGTGTGAGTTAGGGGAGAAATGGCTCCACAGAAAGGTGCATCCCAGATGACTGGAAAATAAGTATACTTGTACCAGTTTTGAAGGTCAAAGGGGACATTCACAACTGTGGGCAGTAGAGAGGTATCACACTGCTGTCACACTGCATGAAAGTTCTGGAGAGAGTGACTGATAAACAAATGCACAGAATTATTGAAAGTAAGGCGGGAGATGAGCAGTTCATATTCAGATCATGGCAGTCCTGCAACTGTTCAAAGTCCCAGAAACATTAGAATTATTACAGGCTATGGAAAGGAATCCAATGAAACAAATATGAACAGTGTTTGGACTCACAGAGGGTTACCCAGTGGGAGTGGGAGCACTTCAGGTTTCAACTCTGAGCCTTCTGCCTTAGCAAACAGGTCAGGGAGTTAGATCAGCAAAGTGACTATATGCAGATGATGTGGTGTTACAGCCAGACTCTGAACAAGATCTTCACAAATGATAGGGGAATGGAATGCAAAGCTGAAAGCACATGGGATGCAACTGAGTATAGATAAGGGTTTACTATAATATTTTCGAATTGAACTCCGTCGACTGCACTTTTGTCGAACACGGAAATTCAAAAACGGTAATGTCGAACACCAAAAGCCAATCTAGGAATGGGTTTTAACATGGGTCGAGATAGGGAAGAGGTTTGTAGTTCAGCAATAGCAGTGAACACCTATCTCAACCTATGTTAAAACTGTTCCTAGGTTGGCTTTTGGTGTTCGACATTACCGCTTTTAAATTTCCGTGTTTGACAAAAGTGCAGTCGACGGAGTTCAATTCGAAAATATGATAGTAAACCATAGCTAAGACAGGTTTAATGCTAGCAAATGGGGGAAGCCTGAAGAAGCTGATAACTGAGATAGAAAATAGTGGAACAGGTTAACAGTTTCAAGTATCTGGGAGGAGAGGTTCAGGAGAATGGAAGTCTGAATGAGAAGGTCAAAGTTAGAATCAGAGGGGCTATCGCCATCTGGCAGAATGTCAGGGGTAGTGTATGAAAGAAGAAGGCCAATGAAGGTAAAAAGTATGGGTGCATAACCACTGGTATGGCCAGTTCTGTTGTATGGTACAGAAACCTGGACAGTGAATACAGAGCAGCTGAGGAAGCTAGAGGTGATGGAGATGAAGTCCCTGAGATGGATAGTAGGATGCACATTGTGGGAAAGATGATAAAATGAGAACCTCAGAGCAGAAGCCCAAGTAGTTTCAGCTGCCAAGAAAGTCAAAGAGAACAGATTACATGGTTTGGGCACATGTGAAGGAAAATACAAGACAATCTTGTGAAGACAATTTGAGACAGAAAAGAAGAAGGCCAGAAGAAACAAAGGTGCCCCGCAAAGTAATGGATGGATTGTGTGAGCGAAGACCTGTGACAGCCAGGCATGACAGTTGAAGAAGGTAGCAGAGTGGCACTGAATCAAGAGATATGGTGACAGTTGAGTGAACAACCCAACCCTATACAGAAAATGGGAAAAAGTGGGTCGACAGTGATGATGATGATGATGATGCTGTATTTACCTAGTGGACTCACCATATCAGACAGAACATTTAATAAGTCTCCTCAGCTCTCTGTGGGTTGCATTTTTATTTGTCAACATATATGCAGAGATTATTCCAGAAATTACATAGATATGCATGTACATGTTCCTGGTCCAAGGGCATTTACTTCCTTCTGTAGTTCTCAACATCTAATCCATTTGCATGCCACCTTTCAGTTTCTATTTAAGTGTCACTCAAACATTGTACTATGTACCTAAGCATTACTCAGAAAAGACAGTAATATTCGTATACTGTGATGTACTGTCTTTTACATTTTAGACTCATTCCAGTATTTGGTTAGCTTTTGGCCTGCACAGAAACTAACCAGACAAGCTAGCCACATACTCATTCCAGTGTCTGCTTAGCTTTCTGTGCAGGCAGGTGTCCTTTCTTTGTACTAGCAAGCTAAATCAAGATGAAGGCACTTTAAGCTAAACAAAGAAATTACTAAAAAAACATGAGAGCTGTTAATGTAGTTTGAATTTGAAAAAAAAAAATCACATTTGGCTTTTAAGTGAAAGACGTTTTATTACAGGAGTAGTTGGCCTGAGGGGAAAGTACAGACTGAACGTCTACTTTTAGGTTTAAGAAAATAAGGAAGTATGCTTTTCTACTGCTGGTGGAAAAGCCATGCAGTCCTTTGATTGAATTTACTTTACATGATTAAATCTGGACTTATTCCCAAGTCCGAACTGGTCAATTTACCTGCAGGATATTGTTTTCACCTTTTCAGGTGTTTGGAAGAGGTACAAACAAAACAGGAACCAAATAGCAACTTCAGGAGACAAAAATGTCAACTGATGTCAGGTCTGGCATATGCAGTTGCATTCTTTGGTCTGTCAATCAGAAACAAGACTTACAGGGCAGAATTCCTTAGAACAGAATTGCTTACATGAGCTTCATAAGAGTATGAAGTAACATTCTGTAGACCAGACAAGCAAAACTTAGAGAAAGGCATCAAGAAAGAAAAATGTATCTTCTGTATTTAAAATCGCATTTAAAGCAATTAATTCTATTTATCTTGTTTTCCCACAAGCAAATGAAATTACATTTTCTAAATTAAGTTAGCTGTCAGGTCAGAAACAAACTGAATATGTATTTCTTAGGTTCATTGGTGATTACTAGGCTAACAACCCCAGGTGGCCTTTTTAAGCTTAGCCATGTTTCCCCAAATGTATCTGACAAATGTTGATACCCTATGGTTATTTTAAGGGACATATATAGGTTTTAGCATGAGTAGTTAAACATTTATATGCTGTCACTGTGTATTAGAGACATAGGTATCAGACCAGGGGTAGATTTCTAATTCCCCAGCCACTAGTGCAAGTTACACCTGTATTTGGTTAGGGAAGAACTCTGCCAGTTCCAGAGAAGGGTAGTGTTTGAGATACATACCTGCCCCTCCAATATGTCCTGTTTTTGTTGCAGATGAGGTTTGGGTCTCTAGATTGAATGATTCTGATGCAATTTGTTTTATGGATGTGCAGCAAGTCCATCAGAGTGGGATTAGAGGAGGCTTTCTATTTCAGGCATAGACCCCTATTGTTTAGCATCTACTTCTCAGAGGTCCAGGCAAAGACAAAAGGCCTGTGGCTGACCAGGTTTGCAGACGACTGTAAGTTGGGTGCTGTCATTGACTCCCCAAATTATGTTAACATACTTCAATAGGGTCTCACAGCAACAAATGACTGGTGCTAACATCATGGCCTTAAGTTAAATGGAAAAAAATGTATTATCATACCATTTGGCAAAAACACGACCCCTACTGATTACCACATTAGCGGCAACCCCCTAAGCACACAACCTGTGGTGAGAGACCTGGGTACACAAGTTGACAACAATCTCACATTTGACCATCATGTAGAGTCAGTGGTCAGAAAAGCCTTTTACTTGGTTCATCTCATAAGTAAAGGGATTGCATCCAGAAAAAAGGAGGTTATTACCTCTCTGTACTCCTCCCTCAATAGGCCAATAATTGAGTAGAACGCCCAGTTTGAGACGCACCTCTCCAAACATCTGCACCAACTGGAAAGGCCACAGAAATACCTCACAAAGAGAATTCATGGCCTCCAACACCTATCCTATGTGGACAGGCTCAAATCACTATCACTCTACTCTGTATCGTACAGATTGCTCAGAGGTGACCTGTGCCTCACCTACAAGGCAATCTCAGACTCTGCTCTACTAGAGATGCTCCATATCTACAAGTCTAAATCCTCATGTAGTACCCATTCACAAGGCTTAAATCTAATATGTGACATTAACAAAACCTGCTGGAGAGACAGGTTTGTCTCCCAGAAGCTGCCCCAGCTCTGGAATAGACTCCCCATACACACCAAGCAAAGTATGTCGCTGACCGTCTTCAAGCACAACCTTGATGAGTGGATGGGCAACCGCAAATTTGTCCAAGGGCTTCCACCTGTGTCCTTCATTGACAGGGGCGACAGGTGCTGATTGTGGTTTCTTTTCTGGGGATAAACTCTTGGCTAGGCTTGTAAGGGCCCCAGAGCCATTAGCCTAGTAATCTCCTATGATCCTATGATCATAGATCCCCTCTCAGCAATATGTAGGAGCCTGAGTATAGGGTAGGACATTTTTGCTTAGGCCAACTACTCTTTTTCTGAGGAACCTCTGTGGATGTTGCATTTGTTGTATATGCCTGGTCCGATACATACCAAATAGGGCACTCAATTATTGGTCTGAGATCAGAGGAACAATGAAACAAACAAATCCACATCAAAGAAACCAGAGTTTATTGCTGCAAAGCTTTCGGGTTAGAACACCCTTCCTCAGTGCTATTTAGTTACAATTAATTCAAAAGTTTTAAATAGAAGCATTTCAAAAACACATGATGTCAGCCAGCCTACCATACATTCTCCCATAACCCATCCCTCATTTTCAAGACAAATAATAATTGTCTTTCGGCTTTTCCCAGTTAGGGGTCGCCACAGCAGAACTCCGGTCCGCTAATGATTGGCAGTGAATTTTTATAGTGTCGAGTTGCCAGCCCGACGCTCAACCTTCATAGAAGGCACATCCATTCACGCATGCACCTATCTACATGTCTTTAATGTCACTCAACCATGGGGAGGACATGCAGACTCCACACAGAAGGCGATCCAACTGAGAATTGAACGGGAGAACCTCTTGCTGTTAGGCGACAATGCTAACCACTGCACCACCACGGCCTACTCTCATTTTCAAGACACAGAACTTTAAAATATCCTTAAATGTGCATATACATATATAAAACTACTAACAAAAAAAACAAAAAAACAAAGAATGTCAGGAAATGCTAAAACAATTATCAAAAATATTAAAACATTTAAAACAGTAAGACATAGCAAATCAAAGATTCTCTCTCTGTCTTTTTACTAATACTAGTTTTATACTGACAGTGTTGTTTAGACCAGGTTTTGAATCTGCCCGTCTTACTATCCATTCATATTCTTTAGTTTCTAAAATATCATTCATATCACCACCTCTATTTCCAATAAATACAACATCTATTACTTTAAATTTAAAATGATGTTCCTGACCCTTATCTGTTATATGCTTACTTAAAGCATTTGTATTAATATTTCTTTTTATATCTGATTTATGTTCCACTATCCGCTCTCTCAATTTTCTAATAGTTTTTCCTACATCATTGTAATAACTACAGTTGAAACATTAAAGTGCCTAGTTTTCTTGTCTGGCACTTCTTCATTTCTGATCTAAAGTCTTTGTAACACAATTTCCTTTTCAGACTTTGCGAGTTTCTATAGGCAAAGGGCGGCCTTTCACCTATTAATATTAAGAAGTGCCAGACAAGAAAGCTAGGCACTTTAAAATGTTTCAACTGTAGTTGTTGCAATGATATTCATGAAGATGGTAATATTTTTAAACATCTATTAAAAAATAAAGAGTTTGTGTGCCACTGTTCAGCAAACTACAACACCACTTATGTGGTATATTTAGCTACTTGTGTGGCATGTCCATTATTCTATGTAAGGAAAAGTATTACAAATTGAGAGAGCGGATAGTGGAACATAAATCAGATATTAGAAGAAATATTAATACAAATGCTTTAAGCAAGCATATAACATATAAGGGTCAGGAACATAATTTTAAATTTAAAGTAATAGATGTATTTATTGGAAATAGAGGTGGTGATATGAATAATATTTTAGAAACTAAAGAATATGAATGGATAGTAAGACTACAGGCAGATTCAAAACCTGGTCTAAACAATGCTGTCAGTATAAAACCAATATTAGTAAAAAGACAGAGAATCTTTGATTTGCAATGTCTTACTGTTTTAAATGTTTTAATATTTTTGATAATTCTTTTAGCATTTCCTGACATTCTTTGTTTTTTTTGTTAGTAGTTTTACATATGTATATACACATTTAAGGATATTTTAAAGTTCTGTGTCTTGAAAATGAGGGATGGGTTAAGGGAGAATGTATGATAGGCTGGCTGACATCATATGTTTTTGAAATGCTCCTATTTAAACCTTTTGAATTAATTGTAATTAAATAACACTGAGGAAGGGTCTTCTAACCCGAAAGCTTTGCAGCAATAAACTCTGATTTCTTTGACGTGGATTTGTTTGTTTCATTTATATCTTCATTGTTCCTATTTCACAATATTGGCTAGTTTTGCGGTCTATTAACAGAGGAACAATGACTTCCCTTGATCTAGAAGTTATACCCTTGTTTAAAAGGTGCACAATATAGAATGACTTCCTTACCACCATAGATACGTTGATAGTGAAAGGCTAGGTTACTGTTTACTGTGTTCCCAAATCTCTGACTAGTGATTCTACACTTAAAGGACTATTATCAGTTTGTAGTTGCTAGGGGAAGCCATCTTCCCAAATAATGCTATTTTGTATTTTCTGGCATTGAGTTTTAGACTATGGCCCTGACATCAGTTATTAGTCTTTGTCAAGCCTTCTTGGAGGGTATTCTATCAATGGGGGATTCTGTAACTGTAATTATCATCATGCTTGGTCAATCAGAGGCCAGTGATAGTGGCCTTGACTTCAAGTAAGTAGATGCCAAAAGGGAGTGGCCACAGCACTGAGCCTTGAGGGACTTCACTAGTGACTGGCCTCTTTGAACCAGCTGGCTATCCAGTGGGTAACAAAGGGAGTTATACCTAATTTGTAAGTTTGTCTGCAATACCTGAGTGGGGTATTGTGTCAAATGCTTTGGCAAGATCAAGGTAGGCAGTATGCATCATTTTGCCAATGTCTATTACCTTGGTGACCTTCTCAAAGACATCCACCAGCTGATGTAGACATAACCTATCAAAAAGCCTTCAATGGGATAAGGCTTTTGAGTGCATGCCACTCTCAGAAGTAGGAAGTATGCCATTATGAGTGCCCAGTGCAGGTCAGTTCCTTGTGATATAGTAGGCATGCATATAGGTGAATGGTAAGGCTAACAAAAAAAAAATGATCCCCAGCAGATGGTGATGCTGCTTCCATTGGTCACTC